>NC_057387.1:41194705-41479198 GCF_019320065.1 Cervus canadensis | reverse complement strand
AAATCCTTAAGTTCTTGGACCCACCAGAAAATGACCTTCCTTACTCACCTGATATGGCTGGGAACTATGAATGCAAGATACCAGGGGTTTTGTGTGTGTGTGTTTTAGTTTTTGATTTTCTGGAAGGGGCTTCATAGGCCTTGTAGAGTGAAAGTCACAATCATGTCCGACTCTTTGCGACCCAGTGGACTATACAGTCCATGGAATTCTCCAGGCCAGAATACTGGAGTGGGGACCCTTTCCCTTCTCCAGGTGATCTTCCCAACCCAGGTATTGAACCCAGGTCTCCCACATTGCAGGTGGATTCTTTACCAGAGCCACAAAGTCCAGCTTAATTCCTTAAAGTTGATAATTATCCTCAAATATGACATCTCAGTCAAAACTTTGGCAGTATAGCCAGTGTTTCCAATTGTATCCTATTATAAGGAAAACAGATTGTTACTGAACATATGCAAGTAACTATATTGTCATGAAATTAAGAATACTCACTATTAATTTCTGATTTCCTGAAGAATCAGATAGGGAGAAACAGATAAATAAATGTTTCAGTTCTGTTTACAAAGATATAATTTACCAAATTGCTTTAAGTTATAGAAAGTTTAAGAAAAAAGGTTTCCTTCAATCTGTTAAAGTGTTAAAGAGCTAGCAATGTTTTTAACAAAAAGTTGTAAAATTAAAAATCATTCTCATCATTTTCTCAGTCCCATGTAATTATTCCTGTTTTACTTGATCTAAAGTTAGTAGTTTCATGAATCCATTAATTTTTTCCGTTAGAGTTCTGGAATTTATTACCTAGTTCAATGGTATGATCTTAAAGTTATTACAAATCTGTATTGTAGAGTACTTATCAATGTCATTTTTTTGAATCTTTTTGAAGACAAATGTTTTGGACAGACTTCAGGAAAGCATAAGAGTAAAACTGTAACTATTTGTAAATGACAAGAGACTTGAAAATGCTCATAGTTAAGGATCTAGTGAGAGTTCATTCTAATGCAGTGGACAAGGAAATTTGATTATTTCTGTGATACACAAAATTTTAAGATGATAACATCCCACCCCCACCCCAAGCTGGCAGTGGTCAGTAGGACACTAGCTGCAGATGAGATATAACCCACATTTCTGTCTGGTCATATTTTTTTGGCCCTCAACCTTACAGCTGAGCTGCTTGCATACACAAGAATCATAACCTGCATGCCTGAGCAGGCAGAAAACCAACCCCAGTTTTTCAGGACACAAAATGAGAAACTGGAAAGCAATAGCTGTCCCTGGGAAGGCAAGAATCAAACCAATGAGTGGGCTTCCCTGGTGGCTCAGTGGTAAAGAATCTGCCTGTCAGCAAATTTGGAAAACTCAGCAGTGGCCACAGGACTGGAAAAGGTCAGTTTTCATTCCAGTTCCTAAGAAGGGCAATGCCAACGAATGTTCAGACTACCACACAGTTGCACTCATTTCACATGATAGCAAGGTAATGCTCAAAATCCTTCAAGCTAGGCTTCAGCAGTTCATGAACTAGGCTTCAGCAGCACATGAACTGAGTACTTCCAGATGACAAGCTGGATTTAGAAAAGACAGAGGAACCGGAAATCAAGTTGCCAACATCCTTTGGATTATGGAAGATGCAAGCAAATTCCAGAAAAACATCTTTATTGATTGTGCTAAAGCTTTTGGCTATGTGGAACACAACAAACTATGGAAAATTCTTAAAGAGATGGGAATACCAGACCACCTGACCTGTCTCCTGAGAAACCTGTATGCAGGTCAGGAAGCAACAGTTAGAACCGGATATGGAACAATGGACTGGTTCAAAGTTGGGAAAAGAGTGTGTCAAGTCTGTATATTGTCACCCTGTTTATTTAACTTATATGCAGAGTACATAATGCGAAATGCCAGGCTGGATGAATCACAAGCTAGAATCAAGATTGCAGGGAGAAATATCAACAACCTCAGATATGCAGATGATACCACCATAATGGCAGAAGGTGAAGAGGAACTAAAGAGCCTCTTGATGAAAGTAAGAGGAGAGTGAAAAAACTGGCTTAAAACTCAACATTCAAAAACCTAAGATCATGGCACCCAGTCCCATCACTTCATAGCAAATAGAAGGGAAAAAAGTAGAAGCAGTGACAGATTTTATTTTCTTGGGCTCCAAAATCACTGTGGACGGTGACTGCAGTCATGAAATTAAAAGATGCTTGCTGCTTGGAAGAAAAGCTATGACCAACCTAGACAGCATGTTACAAAGCAGAGACATCACTTTGCCATCAGAGGTTCGTATAGTCAAAGCTATGGTTTTTCCAGTAGTCGTGTGCTGATGTGAGAGTTGGACCATAAAGAAGTCTGAGTGCCAAAAAGTTGATGTTTTTGAGTTGTGGTACTGGAGAAAACTCTTGAGAGTCCCTTGGACAGCAAGGAGATCAGACCTGTCGATCCTAAATATCGATCGGAAGGACTGATGCTGAAGCTGAAGCCCCAATACTTTGGCTACCTGATGCGAAGAGCTGACTCATTGGAAAAGACCCTGATAAAGGGAAAGACTGAGATAAGAAGAAGAGGGCATCACTGACTTCGTGGACATGAGTTTGAGCAAACTCTGGGAGATGGTGAAGGACAGGGAAGCCTGGCGTGCTGCGGTCCATGAGTCAGGTAACTTAGCAACTGAACAGCAACAACAACAATGCAGGAGATCGTTTGGTCCCTGGACCTGGAGGATCACACATGCCGCAGAGCAGCTAAGCCCGTGGGCCACAGCTACTGAGCCTATGCTTTACAACCCAGAAACTGCAACTACTGAGCCCGTGTGCCCTAGAACCTGTGCTCTGCAATACGGAAGCTACTGCAATGAGAAACCCTTGCACCACAGCTAGAGAGTAGCTCCTGCTCACTGCAACCAGAGAAAAGCCCATGAAGCAACAAAGATCCAGCACAGCCAACAATAAATAAAATAAAATAAAAACAATGAATACACCAAAACCATTTTATAAACAAAGTTGCAGTTCAGAGAATGAATTTTTACAAATGTTCTCTCCTGCTAATCTGAATTTGTAAAGGACAGCATGAGAATTTACCTTCCTCTCTTAGTCTCCTCTCCTGTGATTAATAGTCAGTCTTCCTTGGTTGATGAAGGGGAGTTCCTTTGGGAAGTGGATTTATGACAGTTGACTTCCTTTTAGAGGATTTAATGTTTAAACAGATAAGGGAAGTTCAGGGAAGGCTTCCCTGCATTTTAATACCTACAACTCAAAATAATACATCTAAGTAGCATATTTTGGGAATGATATATTTTGTTTCCCATCACCACCTTTTAAATGAGAATATTCAGGGTCAGATCAAACCCTGTGTCCTACAAACACTGTCTGGGCTGCCTTAGTTATATTTGAAATGGATATAATTTATATCAAACTCAGTAGAAAGTATCTTGCATGAATGACTGGACAAATAATTATAATCAACTGAAATATTCTCTCCCTTAAAGCCTAATCATCCTTCAGTAGCTATGAAGTATAACTTTTGAGTTTATTTCCCTTTATTAGAGAAGGAAGTTTCTATGTGATAACAATCTGCCGTGGATTTGTGTGTGTGTGTGAAATTATAAAAAACTGAAGAGTAAATTGTAGACCTGTCTGGGTTACTGAAGTAGCTTGAACATCATCAAACTAGTAGTTAATAATGTGTGTATGAATTTATTAAAGTTCAGATCAATATGAATTGGTAGCTTAACATTAGATTTCACCCGTCTGAAAAACAGGTGTATCCTAAGTACATTAAACTTAATTGTTTCCTTTAATGAAGGAGTGTAGTGCTGTGGTTATATATGGTTTTTTACATGTATTTTAATGATTGATTTTTGGATGTCTTCTGCTATATAAATTTGAGAGTGTTTGTTATATAAATATGAGTGTTTATTTTATAAGCTAAAATGTAACTCAGCTGCTCAATCCAGATTGCCTACCCAAAACTCTTACTAGTTTATCATCCATGTCGGAGATACCAACCCAAATGAAACCAAAGAATCAGTTGCTGCCTGGAGATAAGCACTTTAATTGAAAAGCTCTGGTAAGTCAGGTAATATAGTAGAAAACAGAGTTAAAATGAAGCTGGAATTTTAGATCATGTCAGATAAATACTAAGAAAGAAAATTATTCCAGTAAGGAAATGTCCACACATGACTTTATACCTACTCTGCCTAGTTTTTCTGTAAAAGCTAGATAAGGTTTTTCTAAATTCATATGTGCTATAAAAAGCCAATTTTAAATGTTACTAGTGTCATTTTGTAACTTGAGTAAGAATTATTCAGTGCATACTCAAATGAGGCAATGTAGAATTATAACCATTATTTGTGGTTTATATCTTTTAAACCATCCTATGAAGTACATACTATTGTTTATTCCCATTTTATAGGTAAGAGAAAGGAGGGACAGAGGTTAAAAGTATTTTGCCCTGGTTATGGTTATGTGGAAACAGAATGTGAAGTTATACAATCTGGTCTGGAGGCATACTCTAATATGTTATGCTGACTGACCCTCTAAAACTTAAACATGTTTCAACACTTAGGCATTATTGCAAAGACCATGCAATAGACTCCTTGCAAAAATTCATGGGCCATGAATTGTAGCTTTGACTGAGAGAAATTACTTTGTATCTGAATTCTGGCATATTATGCAAAGGAAGTTATAGACTTAATATCTCAGAACTTCAGTTTTTAATCTGTAAAATGAGTGGTATCTCCTTTACAGATTAAATGAGGTTTAAGTGAGATGATGCCTATAAAGCACCTAGCACAATGTCTGATTGGTTGCAGGTGCTCAGTAAATAATTATTTCATTAATTTAGCTTCTCTTGTGAAGTTGCAGCTGTTAGAAAATATTTAATGAAAACCAGTTTCATTTGTTTTTCTGTATATACAGAGAGACTTAATTCACAGGATCATTTTTCCCTTCTGAGAATTTACATATTACAGAGTTTATTTGTTCTTTTATAAATCCAACATAGAGTAAATGACTAATATGTGACAGTCCCTGTATTTCAGTTAAACCTTACAAATAGGAAAGGCATGTGATTAGATCCACATTTTATTAAGACATCTGCTATATGGACAGTAGATTTAGAGCTGTGAAAACCTGAAGGCTGTCCCCATCAGAAATGAAGCAGGGCATGAGATAGATTCATGATGTATTCAGAAATAGAAACAGAAACTCACAGACATGGACAACAAACTTATGGTTACCAAAGGGGAAAGGCAGGAGGAGGGGTAGATTAGGAGTTTGAGTTTAGCAGATAGAAACTACTGTGTATAAAATAGATCCTATATATAAACAAGATCCTACCATTTGGTACAGGCACCTATATTCAGTATCTTATAATGACCTATAATGAAAAATAATTATGCATGTATGACTGAATCACTTTGCTATATACCAGAAGCTAATACAACATTGTAAATCAACCATACAGTACTTCAATAAAAATTTTTTACGTTTTGGAAACAAAAAAGCATAAAACAAGATCTTTTTATATCCTATATAGTTAATATACCCATAGCGAATAGAAACTTCTCAGACTATTATAGGTTTACTTGGGAGTGGTTGCCTTGTCAGATTTAGAATGGATTTGAATTTTAATATTGGAATTTTGTCCTCATGGGAGTGTGGTAATCTTTCATTAGTTACCCAAGCACAGATTAACAGCTTAGGATTTTTAGAAGTTTTAAAATCTTTGACAGTTTGTCAGGCCATAAACTATCAGTAACAACTCCTGTGAAGTTTCAGTTAAATTATTTTCACTGATAAACATATTTTTCTAAAACTTTTACCATTTGTGAAGGCTGCAAAGAAAGATATTTTAAGGCCCCTTATCTTAAAGATTTATCCTCAGGTTGAATTAAATAAAGAGCTAGACATGATTCTTGATTACCCTAGTATAGTTTAATACTTAAACATTTCTAAAATGTTAGAAAATACTAGAACCCTATTATTAATGTTAGTGCTTGAAAATCAAAGCTATTTTATAGGACTTTTTGAATTTCTGCATATATATAGATATATTTCAGATGGTATGTTTTGACACATGTAGTATACTTGGTGGGTAGTAAATCATGTTAAAGGAGTCAATTTGAGGGTAATTGAATATTGACAGAAAACTTAAAATTGGAAAATTGTTTTCTAGCTTATACGTTTGTCTCTGATTATCTACTATTAATATTTCAGTTTATAAAAACAGACTAATAAACGTGTAATCTGTACTTTCTTTTGCCTTTATGTTCTTTAAAATAGCAAAGAAATCGATGTTTTATAAAATTAGCTGTAGTAGAATTACTTTGTAATGTTTGTCAAGTCTTTACCTTCCCTGTAAAAGTATTATTATTAATCATTTAGTTTTATCAACCAACTGGATAGGCTTCAAATTTTCCATGATGGATGATCGCTAGATGATTATCTCATTTTTTGGTATCCTTAATTTATTATTGATTTTGGCATTTATTTTTAAAAATACATTTATTGAGCACATACTATGTGCCAGGAACTGTTCTATGCACTTTTCAGTATAACCCAGTTTTCCTGATAACTTATTAATAACTTTTGAGTACTGAAAGCTTAATTTTAACCAGTCTTCTTCCAGCACATAGTAAATGCATTCTTCCCGACTACACATGGACTGGAGAACAATTACATTTTTTCATTATAGACTCAGATGCTTGGTTTGGTTTCCTGGGGCTGCTGTAACAAATTACCACATGTTAGATTGCTTAAAATGAGTAATGTATTCTCCCACAGTTCTGTAGGCGAGAAATCCAAAATCAGTATCACTGGGCTAATATCAAAGTGTCAGAGGGACTATGTTCCCTCCGGAGGCTTTAGGGGATAATCCACTCCATTTTTTCTTCCAACTTCTGATGGGTGCCAACTTTACTTGGTTTGTGGCTACATCACTCCAGTCTGGAACACCACTCCAGATGCTCAAGACCAGCATCTTCAAGTCTCTTTCCCCTCCATCTTTACAGTGCCGTCTTCTCTTTCGTGCGTGCATGTTCGGTCATGTCCGACTCTTTGCAACCCTTTGGACTGTAGCCCTCCAGGGTGTTTTTAGGCAAGAATACCAGAGTGAGTTGCCATTTCCTCTTCCAGGGTATCTCCCTAGCCTAGGGATCAAACCTGTGCCTATTTTTCCTGACTGCAGGTGGATTCTTTACCCGCTGAGCCACAGGAAAAGCCTTCTTTTAAGTATTTGTATTTTCCTCTTTTGTCTTTTATGAGTATACTTGTGTTGGCATTTAGGATATACTTAGCTAATTCAGAATAATTTTCCCATCTCAAGATCCTTAACTTCATTTCATCTGCAAAATTCCCTTTTCCAAATAAGGTAACATTTACAGGTTCTAGGGATTAGGAACTGTTGCTCAGTAGGGTCAGCAGTTGGGAAGAGTTGACTTAGAGCAGGGAAGAGAGGATGAATGGAACCTGCTAGCACCTTTGTTTCTGTTTCATCACATTTAACTCTGAGAATCTTCTGGAGTAATGGCTCCTGCTTCATTCACTCTGCCTTTTAGTTGATTCTGACCCAGCACCATTATAGAGAAGGGGATTTGGGGAAATGGGTTTCAGTTTAACCATTACTGTATACAGTAATAATACAAGGACTATAATTCCCCTGTGATACTTTCCTATCATACACTGTGTCATAGCAGTTTCCACCCTTATATTGTTGTTGTTTAGTCTCTGAGCCGTGTCTGACTTTTTTGTGACCCTATGGACTGTAGCCTGCCAGGCTCCTCTGTCCATGGGATTTCCCAGGCAAGAATCCTGGAGTGGGTTGCCATTTCCTTCTCCTGAGCCAGGGATCAAACCCCCATCTCCTGCACTGGCAAGCAGATTCTTTGCCACTGAGCCACCTGGGAAGCCCTTGCATCCTTATACTATTTCTTAAATTATTTGAATAATCTCTGTCTTTCAAGCTAGAGGATAAGCCCTCCGAAGACAAAGATTATATTTGTTTTGTTCATCATTGTATATCCAGGGCTCATCAGAGTGCCTGACCATGGTATGTATGTATTTAAACATGGATGGTGAATTGTGTGATACCTGTATTTTCTACTTCTGACCCTAATCTCCTGAGTCTTGAAACTATCCTAATGGTTAGTGCCTATGGCCCTGTCATGGAGGAGGGATTTTTCCTCTAATTTTTCTAGGTTCTTCTGGCTAGAAAAGAAGAACCTAGAAGAATTGAATTGACATGAGATAGATTGAGAGAAGAAAAATCACACAAAAGTTTAATAACATGTGTACATAGAGAGACCCAGGAAGACTGAGTAACTTGTCAAAATGGCTGAAACCCTCATCTTAAATACCCTCTGCAGCTAAAGACAAAAGAGGATGTTGAAGGTAGTGGTTTGTTTCTTCAAAGAGTAGGAAAGCAATTGACAAGAAGATGGAAAAGCAAAAGTTTGCTAAGTAAATATTTGCTGGGCCATGCAGTGACAGTGGAACCATGGAGTGGACTGTGATCTCTAGGCTCTGCCTAGAGTTTTCCTCCACTGCACATAGACCATATTCCTTGCAGATGTCTATGGTGATATTCTGGGAACAGGCCCTGTGTCTAAATTCCTTTTTTTAATTTTTTGGTTAGGGGGAAGGTTAGGGGAAAGGTCAAAGTTTCTTGCTGAGTCTTTAGGGCTTTCACTGTTTTCAGCTTGAAATAATCTGCATGTTGAAGAGATACTTTGGGGTGGCAAGTTTTGCCACCCTACAGACCCTACCAGGATTGTACACTAGTCTCTGTTCTTTGTAGAATGCCTTTTAACTTCAGCCTTCAGCTGCCAATGGCAGGATGTGACCACAGCAGAAAATGGTAGAACAGAATAGCAAAGGGGTAGGGAAATGGATGAGTGAGAAAGGAGTACCTTTTTACATGGCACCTACCTCACAGTAGAAGGGAATCTTAGAGCTATATTTTTTAGGTCATTATGTTTACCCAATCATTAACATGTGTAAAGAGTACGCTAATACTGGACAATTTTTAATCTAAAAACTAGAATGCAAAGAGATTTTATATTTGTGTAGTTGAAGAAATATTTGAGTACTATTGATTTTGTCTGAATGTAAAAGTGAAAAATCTGCAATCTGTAAAAAAAAAAAAAAAAAACAAGTTAAAAATTGACAGTACTCTAACTTACATACAGGTGATATTGTCTTATGTAAACAAAAACCTGGCACCTTGAAGAAGAAAAGGGAGGAGAAACAATGAAAAGTTGTTTAACTTAGAATGTAATAGGAACCACAGAATGTAGAGTCAGTTGGTAAGTGTTACTGAACAGGATTTTGCTTTTCTTAAGCACTCAAGAGTGAACTTAAGCTCACTAGTTTAGTGGCGGCTATTATTTCTACTGTAGAAACAAAATTGACTATATTGATAATATAAAGTACCTTTAACTCATGTTTCTTTTCACTTTTATAAAAAAATAAGACTTCTGGATTTTCCACAGGAGTATTATGAATTTCAAGTACAACCTGAAGTTGCTACTTTGGGGGGAATATTATCTCTACTGAGATAGTTTGGAAAGAAGACATATAAATGCCAGTTGTGATGAATTTTATTCATCATTATTTAGCATATAGCTATAGGTTGCAGTTTTAAAGTTTTGGCATCATGGAAGATAATGGACAAAAAATTGCAGCTGAAGTCAGCATTTCTGTACGTATTTGCTTTTTCTGTTCATTTATTTGGAAAAAACTTGGAAGGTTTTTATACTAATAGCTGTTTCTGACTACACTGAATTTATATTTGCATACCACTTTATAATGTGTGTTTTCATATGTTCTCTATTATGCATAATAATGTGTGATAGATTATATAATACTTAGGAAGTGTATTTCAGAACTAGTGTTTAGAAAATGTAAAAATAGCTCACTCTAAGAAATCTTAAGTTAGTAATTTAGCCTTTTGTTTTTATAACGGAAGGAAAATTAATTTTCAGAATTCCTTAGGTACTTAATAGTCTTTAAAAATCCACATAAATTGTACTAGAATTTAAACACATTAATTAAACATTTAGTTTTGCAGGACTTTTAGTGTCTGGAGACATAACAACAAAATACAGATATTGTCTCAATGGAATAATGGCTTCATACACAGACCTAAAGATTATACATATAAGTTATTGGAAATAACTTTGTAGCCAGGCTGATTTTCAGATTTATCTACAAGTAAAAAATAAATATAAATTTTTAGTATATGGTGTTCTTCTTTTCTTTTTTTTTTTTCCAAGAAAGGCCTCAAACAATTGAAGTAACACTCATGCTTATCCCCCCCAACAAGAATCTTTAGTACAAGGCAAAAGATTCAATTTGAAGAGAAACATGAGTATAGAGTTGAATGTTTCAGAATTTGGTTAATGCCTGTCTAGTGCAATAATAATGGTATAAACAAACAACTAATTTCTCACTAACCCTGATTAACATAAGGGTGAAAGTAGTAGTAGTGTGCATTAATAATAAATATACTTTATGAAATGTATGTTTTTTTAAATGTTTAAAGCCTTTAACTCAGAATTGGTTGACAAAGCATTATAAAGGCAAGGATCTTA
Source organism: Cervus canadensis (assembly GCF_019320065.1). Lineage (NCBI taxonomy): Eukaryota > Metazoa > Chordata > Mammalia > Artiodactyla > Cervidae > Cervus > Cervus canadensis. The sequence continues at coordinate 41,468,622 of NC_057387.1, read as the reverse complement.
GGGAGCTACTTTAATGAAAATAAGGGATATGTAATTAGCATATCAAATATACTTAAATTATACCTTCTAGTATTTTTGAAAAACCTTTTTTTCCCCTGAAGATTTTAATTACTGAGAATTTTTTGAACTCTTAATAAAATAAGTTCACTAAAAAAAATAATAATAAGTTCACTAATATTTTTTACACACAATTCTAACCAAGTCATCATAGAAACTCATCAAATCCGAATGAATGGAGGTTATTAGGTGAATGAAGTTTTTGTTGTACATTTTTCTTTCAAGAAGTGAGAAGGGATTTAAAAATAATAAAACTCAACTTTGTAAATATCAAACTTCTCTAGCAATTCAGAAGAAAAATAGTGATCGGAAAGCAAATACAAGATCTTTTCTAGTGACTAAGCAAATCCTGAAATATTCCTGTGCAAAGGACTTTTAGAAGGACTTGCAATGTGACTGTATCAAATTAGTATGATTATAGTATGCACACACCAAGATTACAATTACACATTGTTATTATTACACACTAGTAACTGTATAATGGGTAATGACAGTATGTGTTCTGTGTTGCTGTATATACGCTCACAGTATACAGTGTGATTTTTCTTTCCGCACTGGGTCTTTGTTGCTTTCGTGCAGTCTTTCTTTAATTGCAGAGAGCAGAGTCTGTGCTTCGTTGAAGTGCTTGGGCTTCTCATTGCAGTGGCTTTTCTTGTTGCAGAGAACGGGCTATGTGGGCTTTGGTAGTTCAGCATGTGGGCTCAGTAGTTGTTGCACAACTTCTTAGTTGCTCCACCGCATGTGGACTCTTCCCAGACCAGGGATTAAACCTGTGTCCCTGCATTGGCAGGCAGATTCTTATCTACTGTGCCACCAGACAAGTCCTCAAAGTTTACAATTTAAATATTGAGATAATACGTCTGAATGGAAAAATTGAAATTACTATAATAAAATTGTGTATGTTAGAGCTAGAAGAGACCTGAGAAGTCATATAAAATATTAAATTTTAGAAAAATGGCTTGAAACCAATTAGCTTTTATAATATTTAGGAGCTACTTGTTGAAAAATGTTAAGAAAAATTTTTAATTTAAATCTTTAAAAGGAGAAAAAAGGGATCTTAAATGTTCATCAGTAGGAGAACGGATAAATAGAAGGCCCGCTTATTTGATGGAACATTAGAGTTATTAAAAGCAATGAACTAGGTCTGTATGTCAACATAGAAGGCAAAACAATGCTGAATACAGTAAGGAAGATGCTAAATAATGTATACCATGTTTGTATAGGTATGTATATTAAATATAAAAGATTAAATACATTTAATATAATTATATTAATATACTCTATATAGATATATTTCTATTAATATTAAATAATATAAAATATTAAAGTATTTTATATTAAAAGTTTGATGCTATGTATAAATATTAAAATATTTAGGCTTACACATATTTCTGTGTAGGTGTATAAAATTTTAAAAGTGCACTGAAATAATCCAAACACATGATAATAGGGGCACAGTGAAGGAATAAGACCTGGAGTTGTGGCTTAGAGAGAATTTTGACTTTAACTGTAATGTTTTATTCCTTTAAAAAAGGAAAGATAAGCAAATGTGACAAGATTGATACTTGTTAGTTCTAGGTGGTGGAATTATGGACATTTGTTACATTCTTGGTATTTTATTGTATTTTTAAAATCCATTCTTTTCCCTCAAGAAAGATCTACTGTTGTTGTTTTGTTTTTTTTTTTTTTTTTTTTTTTTATTTTTTTTAATTTTTTTATTAGTTGGAGGCCAATCACTTCACAACATTTCAGTGGGTCCTGTCATACATTGACATGAATCAGCCATAGATTTACACTTATTCCCCATCCCGATCCCCCCTCCCACCTCCCTCTTCACCCGACTCCTCTGGGTCCTCCCAGTGCACCAGGCCCGAGCACTTGTCCCATGCATCCCACCTGGGCTGGCGATCTGCCCCACCATAGATAGTATACATGCTGTTCTTTTGAAACATCCCACCCTCACATTCTCCCACAGAGTTCAAAAGTCTGTTCTGTATTTCTGTGTCTCTTTTTCTGTTCTGCACACAGGGCCATCATCACCATCCCTCCAAATTCCATACACATGTGTTAGTATGCTGTAATGTTCTTTATCCTTCTGGCTTACTTCACTCTGTATAATGGGCTCCAGTTTCATCCATCTCATTAGGACTGATTCAAATGAATTCTTTTTGACAGCTGAGCAATATTCCATGGTGTACATGTACCACAGCCTCCCCATCCATCCATCTGCCGATGGGCATCTAGGCTGCTTCCATGTCCCGGCCACCACAAACAGTGCTGCAATGAACATTGGGGTGCACGTGTCTCCTTCAGATCCGGCCTCCTCAGTGTGCATGCTGGGAAAACTGGTCAACCACTTGTAAAAGAGTGAAGCTGGAACACTTTCTAACACCATACACAAAGATCTACTGTTTTTTAGGAGAATTTAGAACTTTTTGATTACAAGACTTTATTTCCTATGTAACTAAAAATCTCCAAAAATTGTTGAAGTCCTTTCAGTGGGAATATGAAATGGTCTAGATACATCTTTGCTGCTAATGTCCTCAGGTTTAGAGATTTCCCAAAAACTTAAGAAATATTGACAGAATCTATATCAAAATATTTTCATATGTCTTTGAGTAGTGGAGTTGGGTTCAATGTAATTTTTGTTTCTACATTTTTCTAACAGTAACTACTTTTTAAAGTAAATAAAATAATAAATGCTTTTTTAGGAAAACCATAACAAACTGAACCAAAGAAAGTCATCAGAATGAAATAGCGCTGTTTATTGATCAGGAACAATACATTTTTCACGTCTTAGCTCTAAGGTGAAAGTGGAGCATATAAGCCTCCTGACCCTTCTAATACTGCTCTAAATCTGAGCGCCTCACTGAGCTCCAGGTGTGTTCAGGGAGCTTGGTAATCAGGGTCTTTAAAGGAACATGGGTGGTAATTTGCTGACTGGTACATGAGGATTTTGACAGTAAACTGAATATGGCTGCATTTGGGAAAGAACTTAACAGTTTCTTATTGATATGTAAGTTTCTTGGATACGACATTTTTATGAAACAAAGAATAATCTGGAAACTAGACGATTGGTATCACCTGAAAGGATAAAAGAAGGGGAATTAGGCAGTAAGAGAAAAAAAATGTAGGAGAGACTGAAATTAAATATTAAACATGAAAATGTTAGAAGTTTGTTTTCAGTTATAATGGGAGAATATTGTAGGTTCTGAAATGAAGAAACAGTCTTATAGAGGTGGAACATAATCATGTTTTCATCTATTTTGTTTTTATATATTTGCTTTGCATATAGGGGTTGTGTTAAATGAAAGTACTTACTTCTACCTATATTGTAATCTAAAATCAAACTAAGTGTTTGTATGTCTTAGAAATACACTTCTTGACAAAGGAAGAGATGATTAGATGGCATCACTGACTCAATGGACATGAGTTTGAGCAAACTCTGGGAGATAATGAAGAACAGGGGAGCCTGGTGTGCTGCAGTCCATGGGGTTGCAAAGAGTGATTGATGTTAATTTATTTGATAATTGTTTAATAATACATGAAAGTTATGTTGTACTGGTTAAACTGACACAGTACTAGATATCATCTCAGTAAAACGAAAGAAGAGAGATAGAAAAAAAGAAATACTTCTTGATTTTTTTCGTTTTGAGTTTTTTCTTCCTTTAGGCAGACTTGTAAATTCAAGTGTAATTCTTTACAGGTGCTCTAGTGCAAATAATCATGTGTTTGTATATATTTTACTTCTTGACTTCATATTAGAAAAACAACACCCTTCTTTCCTCCTGAGTGTTTCCTCTACTTCTCATACAGAATATTTCACTCTGACACTTCTGGTCAACAAATCTGTGTGGGGTTTTTCCCCACAAAAAGGCAAATTCTCTGCAACACCAGCTGGATGTCCTTTTGCAGTTCTGATACTACCTATCTGGAGATGGTGTCGGATCCCATATGTTAAGGGCCCAGTCTCACAAGACTGCTCCCACCCTACTTCATATGCTGGTCACAACCTGGGTCCCCAGTTACCAACTGACTTGGACTTAGCTGCAAATCAGAGGTCCTCAGGCTTGATTAAATTGCTAGAGTGGCTCATAGAACTCAGGGAAACATTTATGTTCACCAGTTTATTAAAGGATATGATAAAGGATACAGATGAGCAATCAGATGAAGATTAGGGCAGGGTCTGGGAGGGTTCCCAGCACAGGAACTTCTGTACCCATGGACTTGGGGTGCTTCACCTTCCCTGTACGGATATGTTCACCAACCTGGAGGCCCTCCTCACCCTGTACTGTTGGGATTTTATGGAGGCCTCATCATGTAGGCATGAGTGATCATTAACTCCTTATTCAGCCCTTCTGCCTTCTCAAGACAATGGGGGAGTAGGGGAGCTCAGAGATGGGGCTGAAAATTCCAAGCTTCTAATCATGGCTTGTTTTTTCTGCTGAGCAGCTCTCATTCAGGAGTCATCCAGAGACCCACCCAAGTTTGCCTTATTGGAACAAAAGACACGTCTATCACCCAGAAAATTACAAGGATTTCAGGAGCACTGTGTCAGGAACTGGGGTCAAAGACCAAATATTAGAATAAAAGATGCTCCTAGTGCCCTTATCACTTAGGGAACTACCAGAGTTTCAGGAGCCAGGGGCAGAAACCAGTGTATATTTTTTTCTATTCAATCACAGACTTAGAAAAACAAAATATAGCATTGTGAGAGACTAAGAATATTAAGAACTGTATTATCACAGAAAATGTTTATTTTGATGTAGTATATACTTGGAAGTGGAAAAGCCAAATTGTAGAAGTAATGTATCCTGGCTTAGAATCTGACCTTTATATTTTCATTTGAAAAGAAATCAGGGTATTGCTGTTACAATATGTACGTTATGGTCTTCAGTTCAGTTGCTCAGTCATGTCCGACTCTTTGCAACCCCATGGACCACAGCATGCCAGGCCTCCCTGTCCATCACCAACTCCCAGAGTTTACCCAACCTCATGTCCATCAAGTCGGTGATGCCATCCAACCATCTCATCCTCTGTTGTCCCCTTCTCCTCCTGCCCTCAATCTTTCCCAATATCAGGGTCTTATTAAATGAGTCAGCTCTCCTCATCAGGTGGTCAAAGTATTGGAGTTTCAGCTTCAACATCCGTCCTTCCAATGAACACCCAGGACTGATCTCCATTAGGATGGACTGGTTGGACCTCCTTGCAGTCCAAGGGACTCTCAAGAGTCTTCTCCAACACCACAGTTCAAAAGCATCAATTCTTCAGCGCTCAGCTTTCTTTATAGTCTAACTCTTATATCCATACATGACTACTGGAAAAACCATAGCCTTGACTAGATGGATCTTTTTTGGCAAAGTAATGTCTCTGCTTTTTAATATGCTGTCTAGGTTGGTCATAACTTTCCTTCCAAGGAGTATGCATCTTTTAATTTCATGGCTGCAATCACCATCTGCAGTGATTTTGGAGCCCCAGAAAATAAAGTCAGCCACTGTTTCCACTGTTTCCCCATCTATTTGCCATGAAGTGATAGGCCCAGATGCCATGATCTTAGTTTTCTGAATATTGAGCTTTAAGCCAACTTTTTCACTCTCCTCTTACTTTCATCAAGAGGCTCTTTAGTTCTTCTTTATGTTCTGCCATAAGGGTGGTGTCATCTACATATCTGAGGTTATTGATATTTCTCCCAGCAATCTTGATTCCAGCTTGTGCTTCATCCAGCCCAGCGTTTCTCATGATGTACTCTGCATATAACTTAAATAAGCAGGGTCAAAATATACAGCCTTGACGTATTCCTTTCCCTGTTTGGAACCAGTCTGTTGTTAAATGTCCAGTTCTAACTGTTGCTTCCTGTCCTGCATACAGATTTCTCAGGATGCAGGTCAGGTGGTCTGGTAGTCCCATCTCTTTCAGAATTTTCCACAGTATATTGTGATCCACACAGTCAAAGGCTTTGGCATAGTCAATAAGGCAGAAGTAGATGTTTTTCTGGAACTCTCTTGGTTTTTCGATAGTCCAGCAGATTTTGGCAATTTGATCTCTGGTTCCTCTGCCTTTTCTAAAACCAGCTTCAACATCTGGAAGTTCACGGTTCACATATTGCTGAAGCCTGGCTTGGAAAATTTTGAGCATTACATTACTAGCGTGTGAGATGATTGCAATTGTGCAGTAGTTTGAGCGTTCTTTGGCATTGCCTTTCTTTAGGATTGGAATGAAAACTGACCTTTTCTAGTCCTGTGGCCACTGCTGAGTTTTAGTTGTCCAGAATAAACAGAAGACTTTCTTGAACAGATTTGAAGTAATTGTGTAATATTTTCCAGGAAAATCAAATGCCTTTGCCAAATGTAGATTGCTGGCAACCTATTCTCCTTTTATACAGAGATAAAAGGCCACCAGGAAGTCTTTTGAAATTTTACAGTAGCATGTAATGGGATCTAGAGAACCTGATATTTGTCTTTATAACTGCTATTTCCAATTAGTAGTTATAAGACCTTGAAGAAGTCATCTAACTACTCTGTTCACAGTTTTCTTTATTGTAAGATGAATAGATTGTACTGGATGATTTCTAAAACATTTTCCACCTCTAAAATGCTACAGTTTTATTTCACATTAGGATTCTTTTGCTCACGCAGATTTATAAGAATGAGATAGATGGGTGATAAAGTGGTTGTGCCACTTTACATTCCCACTAGCAAAATTGAGCGTTCTTTTCACTTTAAACCCTCTTCAGCACTTGGTAGCATCAGTTTTTAAGACTTCATCTGTTCTCGTAGGTATATAATGTTATCTCATTGTGGGTTTAATTTGTGTTTCTCTAATAACTGTGATATTGAACATTTTTTCATGGGCATATTAGCCATTTTATCTTTTGTTGGTGAAATGTTTATCAAATCTTTTGTCCATTTTCATTTGGGTAATTTTTTTCTACTCATTATAAGAGTTCTGTATACATTCTAGATACAAGGCCGTGGTCAGATTTTTGTATCGAGAATATTTTCCCCCATGATGTGGTTTGTCTTTCATTGTTTTTACAGTATCTTTGGAAGAGCAGATTTAAACTTTAATGATGTCCAATTTTTCCATGTTTCTCTTTTATGGTTTATGTGTTTTGTAAGAAATGTGAATATGATTTTCTCCTATGTTTTCACCTTGAATATTTATAGTTTTAGCTTTTATAACAGCTCTATTTCTAGTTAATATTTGGCATGAGGCAGATAAATAGTAGTTCATTTAAAAAATTACAGATAGCTCATTGTTTCAGAATTATTTGTTAAAAAGACTATGCTTTCTTTTTGGTACCTTTGTCAAAGTTATTTGACCAAATATGTATGGATCTTGTTCTGGAATTCATTCTGTTCCATTGATCTATTCTTCTGTCCTTATGTTAATACCAGTCTTTATTTCTAGAGCTTTATAGTAAGTCTGGAATGTCAGTAGTTTAACCCCTTCCACTTTATTTTTTCTTTTCAAAATTGTTTTGGTTGTCCAGGTCCTTTGTATTTTCCTATAAATTTTCAAATCAGTTTGTCAATTTCTACCAAAAAAAACCTTCAGGGATTTTTTTTTTTTTTAGATTGAATATTTAGATGAATTTGAAGCAAAGATGTGACTTACAGCAGAGAGGCAGTTTACTGACCATCTTAGTGGATCATCTCCAAGTCTACGGAGTTTTAGTGATTGATGGTGTTACTCAGATCTGTATTCTTACTGGTGGGGGGGGGGGGGTGGTGGTGTGTGTGTGTGTGTGTGTTCTATGGGTGGGTGGGTGGGTGGGTGGGTGTGTGTTCTATCAGTTACTGAGAAAGGTAGGTTAAAATCCCACATTCTGACTGTAGATTTACCTGTTCTTCCTTTTAGTTCTGTCAGCTTCATGTATTTAAAGCTATGTTAGCACATGTACATTTGTAATATCTTCCTGATGTGCTGACTCTTTTATCGTTATGAAGTATCCTTTAATTCTAAAAATAATTCTTATGTAATCTGTTTTACCTGATATTAATCTAACTCCTCCAACTTTCTCATAGCTATTTTTATCATGGCTTATCTTTTTCCAGTCCTTTTACTTTTTAACATATTTGTAATGTTCATATTTAAAGTGAGTCTCTTAGAGTTAATATTAAATTACTTTAGGAAAAATATTGGAGCTTTGCTCCTTTTATTTTTAGGGGACACTGGGTGAAGTGTACATGAGAACTTCTGTACTATTTTTTTCAGTGATATAGGTATAAAATTATTTCAAGAATGTTTATAATTGCTTGTTGGTGGTGCATTTTTGTAGTGACCCCTTTAAAATTCTTGACTGATAATTCCAGCATCTGTACTATGTGTTGTTGCCTGTTGATTGTCCTTATTCATCCTAGTTGAAATTTTTTTCTCTTTTAGTATGATGAGTACACTCATCTTATATTGTATCCTGGGCACTTAGAGTGTTCTGAGACCCTGGTTCCTCCTTAAATAGACAGCCACTGGAGAGGGAAGAATGGCGCTGCATCTTCAGTGCTTACAAGGGGCTTACATGGGGCAGGGTGGTCGGCAGAGCTCCGCCCCCACAGTCTGCTTGGCTGCGGTGCCTGGTGGGGGTGGGAGGGCCGCCAGCTCTGCTGTCCCTTGTGCAAGTTAGGGACGGTCAGCACGGCTCTGCCCAGACTACACAGCACTCACTTGGGAGGGCTGCGTCCTGTAGGGCTGCTGTCTTCCCAGCCCTTGGTTGGAGATGGGGGGTTTTTTCTTACGGCTTTTTTGTTATTGACCTACATCTGTTGGTGGTTCCAGGTTGTGAACTGATGTAGCACCCAGGGTGAGATACAGGAGTGGCAAAAATCTCCAGGGAATTTACTGCTACATTTACTCAAGATCTGCAGTCTCTAGCCAGTTTGCCTTATTTTTTCACCTTTTCAGAGTCTCCTTATAGTTGCTTTGTCTTTGGTCCAAGGTTTATAGTTGTAACTCGAAGGAAAAATATGGTGGAATGCAGTTTATCTATCTTCTTTGGAATGAGACCTCTCTTACTGGTTTTTAATGTTTCTAATTTCTATGTTTTCTAACTTTATTTGCCCTGTATATTTTGTCTTTCAGGCAAATGAAGATAAAACAATGTCCGCCAACCTAAAATACCTTTCTTTAGGAATTTTGGTCTTTCAAACTACCAGTTTGGTTCTAACGATGCGTTATTCTAGGACATTAAAAGAAGAGGGGCCTCGTTATCTATCATCTACAGCTGTGGTTGTTGCTGAACTTTTGAAGATAATGGCCTGCATTTTATTAGTCTACAAAGATAGCAGTAGGTATCTAGGGTTTTTTGTTAAGTCATTGAAGTTTATTTAATTGTTTTGGAGTTACTCATATATATATGTATATATACACACACACACACATACATAGACACACACACCACATACATAGACACACACACACATACCACATACATACACACACACACACACACACACAAAAATATATATAAGACTTCCCTATTGGCTCAGCAGTAAAGAATCCGCCTGCAATGCAGGACCCGCAAGACACTCAGGTTCGATCCTTGGGTTGGGAAGATCCCCTGGAGTAGGAAATGTCAACCCACTCCAGTATTCTTGTCTGGAGAATCCCATGGACAGAAGAGCCTGGCAGGCTACGGTACATGGGGTCACAAAAAGTTGGACACAACTGAAGTGACTTAGCACACACAGTACACACACACATATATATATAGGTACGTATATGTATATGATATATATATATAGGTGACTACACATTGGAACACTATTGCATTATTTAAGAACATTTCAATTTTCATTTTATTAAGATAGTTTTAGTCTAGTAATAAAGGTATCTTATTCTAACCTATATCATGATTTCATGTCTGGATTAATGCTATAAATATGAAGCATAGTTTCTTGCATTTATAATAATTTTGAGAATAAGAATAACTTAGAGGAGTCATAATTTTTTACTAAAGTCTAGGCTCTTTTTTTATTTGCTGCATGATTAGTCCAGCCATGACTAATATTATATATAGATATACGCACACACATACATATTGTAACGTATCTTAGAATTCATTTCTTTTTATGGCTAAATAGTATTCCATTGTATGTATGTGTGTGTGTGTATACACTGGAGGTCCCCAACTTAATGATGGTTCGACTTAATGATTTTTTTGACTTTGTTTTGTGCTCAGTCACTCACTGATGTCTGACTATTTGCGACCCCATGAACTCTAGCCTACCAGGCTCCTCTGTCCATGGGATTTTCCAGGCAAGAAGACTGGAGTGGGTTGCCATTTCCTATGATGGCATTAAAGTGGTATGCATTAAGCAGAAATCATACTTTGAGCTTTGATCTTGCTCTGGGCTAGTGATACGACACTCTCAGGGTGCTGGGCAGCCACGGCAAGCTGCAGCCCCCAGTCAGACACGCAGTCTCAAGGATAGACAGCCAGTTCGCTCACAGCCATTCCTACCCATACAACCAGTGTGTGTTTCCTTCCAGTACAGTGTTCAGTAAGTTACATGAGATATTCAACACTTACTATGAAATAGGCTTTGTGTTAGATGATTTTGCCCAATATTAGGATAATGTTTAAATGTTCTGAGCACATTTAAGGTAGTCTAGGCAAAGCTGTCCACTCCAGTGTTCTTGCCTGGAGAATCCCAGGGACGGGGGAGCCTGGTGGGCTGCCGTCTATGGGGTTGCACAGAGTTGGACACGACTGAAGTGACTTAGCATTAGCAGCAGCAGGCTAAGCTATGATGTTTGGTAGGTTAAGTGTATTCAATGCATTTTTGACTTAAGATATTTTCAGCTTATAATGAGTTTATTGGGATATAACCCATTGTAACTGAAAAAAGATCTGTGTAACATTTTATCCATTCTTGTATTGATGGACATTTCAGTTGTTCCACCCATTGGCTATTGTAAATAATGCTGTGATAGACAATGAATAATCCTGCATTAGACACACAAGTCTCTACTTTCATTTCTTTTGAATATATACTTCAGGATAGAATGGCTGAGTCATATGGTAATTCTGTTTAACATTTTGAAGAACAGTGAGACTTTTCCACAATAATTGCACCATTTTAGATCCCTACCAGCAACGTACAGAATTCCAATTTCTCCATATCCTCACTAGCACTTATTATTTTCCATTTTTAAAAAATTACAGCCATTCTAGTAGGTGTGAAGTAGTATCCCATTGTTGTTTTGATTTGCGTTTCCCTGATGAGTAATAATGTTGAGCACCTTTTCATTTGCTTATTGGCCGTTTGTGTATCTTTAGAGAAATATCTGCTTAAGTCTGTTGCCCATTTTTGAATTGGGTTGTTTGTAAATTTTGTATACTTTTGAAACTCATGTTGGCCATTGTAGCTGGAGTGTATCAATCTGGGAGAAACAAAAAGAGATTGCATTTGTATTCAGAAAATAATAAATGTTTAAAAAGATGCTCTACCTCTCTAGCAATGAGAAAAATCAAATTAAAGCCACAAGACTCAATTTCACTACTTTCAGACTGCTAATAAGAAAAATGTGATAACATTAATTATTTAAAAATTTAAAGAATGAGCTAATATTTTAGATTTTTTTCTGCTAAAACTAACAAAAAATCTTGGTAATTTTTAACTACTTACATAATTTTTTGACTATTTTAGAGTCAGGAAAGGATGAATATCTAGCAGCGTTTTTTTTTTTTTGTTAAAGTTATTTTCATTTTAAAACAGTTTTCATAATCAAAGTTTTCAGATTTTATGTTGAGAGAGACAATCATCTATAAAGTGTCATTGTTGGTAGAGTGGTAGGGTTCCTTAGACTTTCTCCTTTCTTTGGGAGATCATGTATCTTTCAAGTTCTTTGGACTTTTTTTGTGATTGATACTGGGGATTGGCTAGCTCAGAGTCCACTGTTAACTCCTTTCTCCCTTTCTTATCTCTAAAGTGGAGAATATAAAAGAAAAGGATTGATTTTCCAGCTCCCTTGCAGCATGGAGTAGTTATGCAACACACAGTCCTGATCAGTGAGAGGGAAGAAGATGCCTGCTAGGCCACTATTCCCTCCTCTTTTCTTTGGTTGCCAGAAGGAAGAACCAGAGGTGCTCAGTCATTTGGTAACCTGTTGCAAAAATCACGTAGATAATAGATGAAAAGCATGAAATTAAAAATCTTATGCATAGAGAGAGAACTTAGGACCCTGATGCCATTACTGAGCTGCTATAGCAGCTTTGGCCCTGGACTCATAATAATGTGAGACGAATCCCTATGGGTTTGAGCCAGTGTTGATTGAGTTTTCTGTTGTTTGAGCCAAACCCACTTCCTAATCGATACCATTTTATGATTAAAGTCTTCATAATTATTAATTGGCATGAATGACTGATGATAGAATACATTATAAAATACAAGGTATTATAATGTTGCTATGATAAAGTAAGAATACTTGGTTGACAAATTAATACTATGAGATTTTTATAATCATAAATATATATGTGTGCATATCAATTTATTTCCCAGCGAAAGATATATATTATTATAAAGATAAGGCACTTCTTAATATACTGTCTTCTCTAAGATTTAACATTTGAAATATTAGCATCATTAAAGGTATAGATATACCTTATTTTATTGCAGATACCATGTTTTTTACAAATTGAAGATTTGTGGCAACCCAGCATTGTGAAATGATAATGAGCATTTTTTAGCAATAAAGTATTTTTTAATTAAGGTATTTACATTTTCTTATACATAATCCTGTTGCACAGTTAACAGACTACCATACAGTGTGCACATAACTTTTATTTGCACTGAGAAGCCAGAAAAGTTCTGTGACTTACTTTATTGTGATACTCACTTTATGGCTATGGTCTAGAACTAAACCTGCAATCTCTCTGAGGTATGTCTGTAAATCTTAGACCTCAAAGTATCTTAATAGGTAGCTGAATTTCCATTTTTTATAGGTGAAAAAACCAGGGATTTGAGAGAGAGTATGGAACGGATTCAGAGTTACTTTATTACTGATTTTGTCTATTTTGTGTCCATTTTTTTCCCTAGAATGTAGTCTAAGAGCACTGAATCGAATACTACATGATGAAATTCTTAATAAACCTATGGAAACACTTAAACTTGCTATTCCATCAGGGATATATACTCTTCAGAATAATTTACTCTATGTGGCACTGTCAAATCTCGATGCAGCTACTTATCAGGTACCCAAAATACATTTCTAGTAGTCCTGCTAAGAAACAAACAGACAAATAATATTAGCTGTTTTCTTTTTCAGGTCACATATCAGTTGAAAATTCTTACGACTGCACTATTTTCTGTGTCAATGCTTAGTAAAAAATTAGGTGTGTACCAGTGGCTCTCCCTAGTAATTTTGATGACAGGAGTTGCTTTTGTACAGGTAACTATTCAAGATAACTTTCATTTTTATCACAGTTTCAAGATCTCATTTTGGAGACTATGGTTGGTATTTGTTGATGCAAATTAATGCCTATTCTCACAACTGTTTTTGAGGGCTTCCCCATGAGGAAGATACCACATTGGGACTATAAATGATACAAAGAAATAAAATCAGATAATCTGAGGCAAAGAAGTGAATAGTCTATTTAGGAAAATAAGACTTGTAAAACAAAGCTGATTTTTACTTAGTATGGGAACATTTGAGATCAGTCACTCCCTTCCTATTGTCTGTCAGCTTCCCTGATACCACTGCTTCTTGGTTCTTTTCACATCTAATGATTCCTTAGTGGTTTCCTTCCTGGGGTCCTCTTCCCTCATATACACATTAGACACTGGGGTTGTTGATAGGTGTATTATTTCTCTTAAACTATGTCCTTATTTTTGGAGATTTCATTCTCTCTGGGTGTTTTTATTAATACATGTGCTGATAGTTTCTTGATCTGAGTCACCAACTCTGGTCGTCACAGAGTCACAAATCAGGTAGTTCCTGATTTGTATATCTAAAACCCCATTGGACGTCTTTGCTTGATTGTGGCTTCCCTGGTGGCTCAGATGGTAAAGAATCCACCTGAAATGCAGGAGACCTGGGTTGGATCCCTGGGTCAGGAAGATCCCCTGGAGAAGGGACTGGCTGCCCACTCCAGTACTCTTGCCTGGAGAATTCCATGGACAGAGGAGCCTGGCAGGCTACAGTCCATCGTGTCGCAAAGAGCTGGACACGACTGAGTGACTAACAGGTTCACTTTTCACTTCGGTAGGCCTTATAAACCAAGTGTATCCAAAACTAAACTTTACCTTTCCCCCCACCAAACCTGTTCTTTATTTCTATTTTTTTCCCAGTCATTATTTACCTAGCCTGAGAGTTGTCCTAGAGTCTTCCTTCAGCCTATACATCCAATCACTAAGACTTTGTGACTGTTTTCTAATACTTCTTGATTCTGTCCTTGTCTGTATCTACTAACATTTCCCTATTTCATGACTTCTTTATTTCTCAAGTAATCTTTTGCCTCCTAATTGATGGTTTTGTTTTGTTTTTTACCATCACCCAAAATTCAGCCTCCACTTATTCACCACTGTGGGCTATCTAAAATAAATCTAATCATGTCAGTCTCCTGCCATCCAAAGTCCTCCTTCCCTCTGCCCCCAATTACTTTCCTTAGAGTGTGGTATGTATTGTGTATTTTCAATAAATATTTCTAATAGTTATTTATTTAAATGAGTATTACTGAAATATAATTGGCATATCAAACCCATATTTTCATAGGTCCTGCTTAAGGTAAAGTAGTTAGTATTCAATTTTTAAAAGTGAGGTATTTTTAAAAATCAAGTAACTAATGGTTCAGGTAGGCAAAAGCCATGCGGAGGAGAGAGAAATAAGTGAGGTTTTAGGAACACTGATCTGCAGAATGAAGCTCAGAGTGATCGGCTTGATATGGCCCTTCCACAACACAGCAGCCACTGTGGACTTACTTTTGCTGCTCCAACACTTCACACTCTGAATTTCTACAACTGACCTGCTTATAGAGGCTGTTTTGTGCATCTGTGCATTTATTCATTCTCTTTCTCTTTTTTATGGAGAAGGAAATGGCAACTCATTCCAGTATTCTTGCCTGAAAAATCCCATGGACAGAGCAGCCTGGCAGGCTGTAGTCCATGGGGTCGCAAAGAGCCGAACACAACTTAGTGACTAAACTGCAGCAACAGCAGCTCTTTTTTTAGGGTATTTTTGAAATTATAGATTGTAAAGGCAATATCACTATGGGAAAAAAAATTAAGGGTTTTCAAAAGCTGTCCTCTGTAATCCCCAGGAATGGAAATGGTTGCACTTTTACCTTAAGGTCTAAGGGTGGTCTCTAAACATGTATTTTGTAAAATATCATAGGAATTAAACTTGTGTTGTTTCTTTTTGTTCAGTGGCCCTCAGATTCTCAAGAGCTTAATTCTAAGGAACTTTCAGCTGGCTCACAATTTGTAGGCCTCATGGCAGTTCTCACAGCATGTTTTTCAAGTGGCTTTGCTGGGGTTTACTTTGAGAAAATCTTAAAAGAAACCAAACAATCAGTGTGGATAAGAAACATTCAACTTGGTAAGTTTTAAATGTTTTCTAACATTACTTGTAAAGTGATTATATTGTTATATTTAAAGATTTCTATGTATCTTTAATTAAATAAACCTTTTATAAAAGTTGCTAGTTGCTGCAAATAAAATTTTAGAAAGAACATTTCACATCTCTTTTGGTTCCTTTTTCATTGTGGAATACTTTGATTAGTTGTGACTTTATTTAGAAAATTGCTTTACCCTGCACTCTTTGCATATGTTACCAAAGACTTCCCCCTAAAGAGGTGATTCCTGTAGTATAACCATTTCTTTAGTCATAGTTTGGGATTGATCTAGGAAATCTTAGTTGCAGTAGTCATAAGGCATAAGTCTACCATAAGCTCTGTGGTAGAAGTAAGGGATTCAGCAGTGAACAGGACACATTTCCTGCTCTCACTGAGCTGACTTTTCCCTAACGGTGAGACTTCAGTAATAACATTCTGATGTTGCCTGTGGCTGACTGTTTCTTTTCTAATTTTTTTGGATATTATCATACATCCAAAATTTCTAAATAAAGAAAAATGCCATACCACATACCTGAGTTATTATATCTGCACATATGAATGTGGATATATGAAATTACAGATCTAGCAATAGGAAGATACAATGAAATATACAAAAGTGCACATTTTACAAATATTTGAATGGTATATCCATATAGTCTTGTAATGTATACACTCTATTTTTTCAGTGCTCCAAGGCTGGTAATCTGTTCTGTTTTACATTCCCATGTCTTTTTCTTAGTCAAAATATGGTACTGAGTATATTTTTTCTAAGTCTATATAATTATACAACTAAAAAAACTTTTAATCAAATTTTGTCAAGAAGGAAAAGTTAAGTTTAAAATTATTTGTAATGTTAATGGAAAAATATCTCTCCTGACAAACCAAAGGACATATAACATAGACTTTACTTTTTTTTTTTAAGGTTTCTTTGGGAGTATATTTGGATTAATGGGAGTATATGTTTATGATGGAGAACTGGTGTCAAAGAATGGGTTTTTTCAGGGATATAATCGACTGACCTGGATAGTAGTTGTTCTTCAGGTAAAGCATTTAAATTCTTATATTTATGCTAATAAATTTTATTTTAACATAGAAAATCAAAATAGCTATGATGTACTGACAGGAGGAAAAAGGGCTTCTCCTGTTTGTATTCTCATTATATCTAGTTTATTCAGGGAAGTTAAAATAGGACTGATCTAAATGCTGTAATGTGAACTTTATGGTATTTAAATTTAACATAATGAAAATGCAGGATTAAGAATAAAAGAGTTAAAGCTGAGGATAAATATAACTTTTAATTTTTCTACAGTTCTAGTCATTTCACAGGAAGTCTAAAGTCAGTTCATTCAGGCTCAAGAAGCAGATCTAGATATTTAAATCTGTAACAGTTTATAGTTTAATATTGATTACATATTGGAGTATTCCTATCAAATAACTTCAGTTTATAACTTTAAATTATTCAAGGGCTGAGTAATTTCGTCTTCAAAAAATACTTATTAAGTATTCTGGAGGAAACAAAAATGAAGATACAAGTCTCTGCCTTCACAAAGCCTTTCTCTAGAGATATTTGAAGCTGAAAGTCCCTTAGGGAAGATGGATAAGAAGGTAGCAAAGGATAACTGTTTTGAAAGCAGGAAGGATACTTCTATTTTTAAGATAAGAGAAAAGGAGATGGGGATAAGTGAAAATTCAGAGAAAATTTGAGAAAGATTTTATGATGGCTTTTATCCTGCTGAGGAGGAAAGCTCTCTTTCCTTAAGAAGGGACTACAGACTTGAGAAGAATTTAAAAGGTTTGGTACAGTTGGTATGAGGGAGAAACTAGAAGAATGAGAGCACTGCCAAGAATAACAGGACTCAAACATCAATTTATAGTGAGCTCATTGGCATAACTTGTGACTTCTCTCTTAAAGCTTGTACCATTTGAAGAGGTGCAATGAAAGTGGATAACTCAGATTTGGGAGTTGATACGTAGAGTTTGGTGAAGTGAAGTGAAAGTCACTTAGTCGTGTCTGACTCTCTGCGACTCCATGGACTGTAGCCCACCAGACTCCTCAGTCCATGGAATTCTCCAGGCAAGAATACTGGAGTGGGTTGCCATTCCCTTCTCCAGGGTTTGGTAGAAAACAAAACTATGAGATATGGTAAAACCATTATTTAAGTAGCCACAGTTTGGAATTTGAGAGGGATTTGGCAGAAAATTTTTTCTACACTCTTAAAGAGAATGAGTCAAGTGCTTCAGGAAGCGTACTCTGAGAGCAATTTGAAAGGTAGATTAGAATGGGAAGAAACTCGAGGAAGAAAGCCAAGTTAGGCAATTAAAAGGCTAGTAAAATATAAAGTTACATTTTATTTTTAATCAAAAATATTTCACTAATCAGAGTATTCAGTCTTCCCACATTTGTCTGAAGAAGTGATGTTTAATTACTAAATTGGATGAGGATAGATATTTTATTCATAATATGGTCAAACTCCATTATAGCAAACTGCAGATTCTGCTGGTAGTTATTTTATCTGATACCTTTTGAAACAAAAAGTCTATTGAACAAAACCTAGATGCTCATATGTTACAAAATGTTTCATAAAAATCACTTATTTAATGGGATTAGATTATAAGACAAAAAAGTATTTTGAAAAGCAGTTTTATATGTGTCTATTTTTAAAAATAATCTTTTAAAACTTCTGCAGGCACTGGGAGGCCTTGTAATAGCTGCTGTTATTAAGTATGCGGATAACATTTTGAAAGGATTTGCAACCTCTTTGTCCATAATATTATCAACACTGATATCTTATTTTTGGCTACAAGATTTTGTACCAACCAGGTAGTATATTCTTTTCTGTTTCTTTAGATCTTATTTAGAAAAATGAGTCCTTCATATGATATGATCTGAAAAATTTTGTTCTATCACAGCTTTTAAAGAAATATAGTAAGATTTATTTAACTGTCTTTTTAAAAGGGTTTCAAACTAAATGCATGAAAGAAAGTCTAACACTGAACAGTTTTTTATACAGTTTGGCTGGCCAGAATTTTCCCGGTATATCTGAATGGGGGTCTTTCCCCAAAAGTTAAAAGTCGTTTTTTTTAAAATTATTAAGTCATATAAAGTCATTTAAAGAATTTATATAGCTTAAGCCAGGAAAGGAGGTGACATTCTTGAAGAAGATAATTTGTTTATAAGATAATTTGAGTCACCTTTGAAAAGGTGGCTCATGAGAAAGCTCTTTAGGGAGAATAATAGTCTAGAGAATTGCTAAAGGAATGATGGGTGAAGCAGGAGACCCAGGACTGTGTAGTGTCATGGATACCAAGAGAGAAGACAGAGTGAGGAAGAATAAAGTATAAAGTAAAGTTCTATTTTATTTATAATTATTAACTTGTAATCCTAGGGTAATGAGATTATATTTTAATGAATTCTAGGATACCATCCTTAGTTTCCTGTAACTTCACTCCCTCTTCATCTTCTCATTTTCTAAACTTTGGAATACTGTCTTCATTCGTCTTTGGGCTTATATCTGCACTCACTTCCTTGGTGATCTTTATTCTCATGACTTTAAATACTGTTTATAGGCTAATAACTTCAAATTTAAATTTGAATTCCAGGCCTTTATATATAATTGTCTATTTGTCTATTTTCTCTTCAGTGTCTACTAGATAACTCATTCCCCATCTCTGTCAGGGTTCTCAATTTGTTGTACATACCTTCATTCTTTCAGTTGCTTAGGCCAAAATCCTTTTAACTTAGGAACACAATTTATCCTTCTTTGAAGGCAGAGTCTATAGATACGGACATAGATAGTTTTATAAGAGAAAGTTAAAATGTATGAACATTTTTTATTTTCTCAGTGAAGTAAGGTTCATCAGCTTTTCTTTACTGTCCTCTCATGTGTCATTCTAACGCAGAGACAAATCGTATTAACTCTTCCTTTTTAATATCACCAGAATCTGACCGTTTCTCACAACTTCTAATGCTATCATCATGATCCAAGTCACCCTCATTTATCATCTAGATTAAGGAAATAGTCTCCTGACTTGCCTCCTTGCTTCTTATCTTCACCTGTGTCTCTGACTTTTCCCCATTCAGTAAGGAGAATGATTCTTTTCAATGTAAATCAGTGTACTCAGGAACTGATTGCTTCCCACTTCACTCAGAAGTTGTCACCATCAATGGCCTATTTGCTTTGGCTGTTAGCTATCTTTCTATCCTCATCTGACATTACTACCTCTTGTTTACCTTTTTTTTTCTTTTAACCTTTTTGCTATGGGCTTTGATTTGCCCTTTATTCTTCTTGGAATACTCATCCCCTACATATTCACATGGCATGCTTCCCAGGTGGCTCAGCAGTAAAGAATCTGTCTGCAGTATAGGAGACATGGATTCAGTCCCTGGGTGAGAAGATCCCCTGGAGAAGGAAATGGCAGCTCTCTCCAGTATTCTTGCCTGGGAAATCCGTTAGATAGAGGACCCTGGCAGGCTACAGCCCATGGGGTCTCAAAAGAGTGAGACACGACTTAGTGACTAAATACAACATTAAACACCCTACCTATTAAATGGGGGAAATTATATGCTTTAATATTATTTGAGAATGTTTAGTACTTGTAGATTTTAAGGGTAACTTAAAAAGGCATACCTTAAAAAAAAATAAAACCTCATATAAGGCCAAGGTGATAATTTTGGAATAAAATAAGTAAATGAACAAGTAGACAAGCAGAGGAACAGAAGAGCAGGAGTTTTTAGTAAGGTACATACCTGCATGTGTAAATCCGTGTTTCTGAGGGAGCCTGAGGGGTGTGTTGGGATGAAGAGAAAAGGAGAAAAGACAATGATACTGTTATTATTGAATGAATGAATGTTTTGAGAATATACATAGGACACCACGTTAGATGGAGGAGACAGGTTATTCTTCCTAAAGTAGATAGCTGAGCCCTCCATCTTTATGTATTTTTACTTTTGTGGAAAACTTCCATTATCCAATAAATGCAAAGATCTGTATTCTGAGTGTAATATTTTCCTTTGTTATCCCCATTTCACCTGCTGAAACAGTTTTTTGGTTTCTCAGTAGTACGCTTGACCCCTGTACCCACCTTTCTGGTTGTTCCTTTGGTAACCTGTCAGTTCTCACTCACTTTCTTATCCATCTTATCTGCTGTCATGGCTTCCCTGTCCTCTCTATGAAGATGAGTCCCAACTTCACCTTAACTCTAGATTCCTATTTTCAGCTGGCTGCTTGACATCTCTACTGATATCCTATCACCAGTATTCCCTTTCCTGTTTTTAGGTGCTCATTATTTTGCTTGTTGGTGTTACCATCCTTGTATTTAGACTTGCTTATTCTTTTATCAAAAATATATTGTTTCCACTATGTGTCTGTCACTGTACTAGAAGATCGTAGAGAAATAGGAATATCTTCAAGGAGGTCACAGTGATCGAAGAAACAGACATGAGAATAAATTATAATGATGATCAATGCAGCAATGGAAGTATATACACAGTCCATTAGAAAGAGGGGGTGCAAATCCTTTAAGTATTAAATTCTGGTAGCTTCTTCCTTAAAATTTTTTTCTCTCAGAGCCATTTAAAAATAGCTGGATTGGGAAAGCAGGGGTTTCCTGATAGTAATAGATATTCTTGTAGATCCTGTTAGAGATATCATAGAATGGATTCCTAGAAAGTTGGATCAGACAACTTTCCAACTGAGCACGTGATTTTATACAACTCCAGGTTTCTGGAAAGCTAGGAAAAGCTCATTAGATTGACCAAGATAGTGCTCAGTCAGAGTCTAAGTAGTTAACCAAATATTTTTGTGGTAGTAATTTTCTTCAGGATACATTATAGGAAGTTTTATGTCCTCTTAATTGTATACGTGTACCTGTATTCAAGGCTTTTGAAAAGTTGCCCATCTGCAGCAAGTCAACACTAGACGTATCATAACAGGTAGTGACTAAGCTCCCTGTATATGCTAGGTTCTTAGGAATATAATGATGAATGAGGAACACATGGGTGAACAGAGAGGCAGAATGTAAATATCATATTATTTACTATAGTGTGATAAAGTGTTACCATAGAGTAACTTTGCTTAGGGGAGTTAGTCTTAGAGACTTTAGACCTGAGTTGTTATCAATAAGCAGTTTTCTTGGGAGGGACATTGCAGGCAGAGGAATAACATCTATAAAGACAGTGTCCTGAAAGGCATGTTGTGTTTCCTAAATGGAGTGGCTGAATTATAGATGGGCTTGGGTGGAGTGTGGAAGATAAGACTGGAAGGACTATATTATAAAGGGCCTTTAAATCATAACTGTTAATAAAAACTTTAAAAACAAGACTAATTCATATCCCTGTAATAGCACTTCAAAGAATATTCTAGTTTATATTCAGTTTAAGTTCCAGTACCAGTTTCTATTCATTTCTAGTTTATAGTAAGGTATATTATATATATGGATAGATAAAGAAGAAACCAAGTATTCTTGTACTTACTCTAATTTCCTTTCTTAAAGCATGCTATAAAAACTGATTTTCCCTGTGGCTCAGATGGTAAAGAATCTGCTTTCAATGCAGGAGACCCGGGTTCATCCCTGAGTTGGGAAGATCCCCTGGAGAAGGGAATGGCAGTCCACTCCAGTATTCTTGCCTGGAGAATACCATGGACAGAGGAGCCTGGCGGGCTTCAGTCTGTGGGGTTGCAAATGGTCAGACATGAATGAGCAACACTACTACTATAAAAATTAGTCCTGAGTTTTATTTATTACTACCTTTGATTTTAAACTGAACTTTACTTTGGTTTGAAAAGAGTGCAGTTTTCCCTGTATATTTTTTTTTTTAACAGATAATAACCTTGTTTTATTCCCCACAAAACAAAAATAATGCTTTCTGATTCTCATTATAGATATGGAATTGTCTGTACAAAAGAAGTAGATCCTTTCTCTCTTTTCAAGCATACTTCATCATTTTAGTTCCATAAACTTTTGAGTGCATTCTTTTTTTTTTTTTTTGTGATTGATTGCCTCTTTTTTTTTTTTAATTTTTTATTTTATTTATTTATTTATTTTTTATTAGTTGGAGGCTAATTACTTCACAACATTTCAGTGGGTTTTGTCATACATTGATATGAATCAGCCATAGGTTTACACGTATTCCCCATCTGAAATCTGTTAGTCTTCAATGTATTGTAGGCAAAAGGCATACTAAAATGAAACACTTTATATACACATACATGTCTAGCTGAATAACTTTGCTGTATACCCAAAACTAACAAAACATTATAAATTAACTACAGTTTTTAAAAATGGTTTTAATAAAAGATGAAACACAACATTTTATACACACTTCTTTTGGGAGACGACAGTATAGCACAGTGGATGGAAGTGCAGGTTTGGCTCTAGAGTCAGACATACCCAAGTTTGAATCCCATTTTCTGCTTCAAGTTGTGGGACTTTAAGACAATTATTTAAATTCTCTAAACCTGTTTCTTCATATATTAACAAATGAGGGCAATGCTAGTCCTTCTTCATAAAGTTGTTTTGAGAACTAAATGAGACAATGCATGTAAAACACCTAGCTGAATATCTGGAACCTAGTAACCACTTAGTATTTGTTAGCCATGTTATTGGAACATTTTTTCCCAAATTATATTTGTATTTTATAGTAAAGAAATATAATTTTTGTTGTTTTTAATCTGATTTTCTCTTTTTCATTTTTTTCTTCATCTATTTAGTGTCTTTTTCCTTGGAGCCATCCTTGTAATAACAGCTACTTTCCTATATGGTTATGATCCCAAACCTGCAGGAAATCCCACTAAAGCATAGTGGTAATTTATCTGGTTTTTCACAATGGTGCACTGGGAATCGCAACATTAATGCTGCACAGAGGACTTCTACAGATTCTAAGAGAAAATCATCATGCTGAATCTGATCATAATGTTCAAATGGTTTGAAAATATAAAAGTTTAAGGATAAAATATACATATATGTAACAAAATGCCTATTGCATATAAAAATCAAAACTTGAAAGTATTTCCAGGGATTAGAATAAATTACTAGAGGAAATTTAAAATCTGAGTTCTTAAAAAGATATTATGTTTTTGATTGCTGCAGAAATATCCTATGCACTCTTTGAAACAGCACACAGCAAGTGTCAGACATCAATTTTGCAAATTACATATATTTAATTTTATTAAATGTTTTTTATCTTATTCTTTCTGTACAGATATATCAAATAACATTCAAAGTTTGAACATTATAATTATAAAGCTGTGAAGAAATAGTATGATTTGAAAAACATTTTCACATATCTCAGATTTTTATATTTATACAGAAGATTACTAAACAAAGGATTGCTATATGTTGCAAATGTTCAAATGCATAAAAGTTGATAAAGTAACTTTCTGGGTCTGATTTGTCAGAGAATAACATTCATATTTAAATTTAATATAAAGAAATATACACATCTGTTTCTCCATCTAAACTTTAAGACCTCTTTAGTGCTTTGAAACTGCTGAATGCAATCCATTCGTTCCTACACTAGACAGTAGCCAGTGGCTTTTACATTAATGGAGTTTGTCCTTTATCTCTTAATTGTATTTCTTTTCTGTAAATTGGATAAATCCTTAATATTACTTTAAAATAAATTTCTCTGTGTTAATTTCCATCAAAGTTTTAAAATATAATTTAAAGGGGTTAAATACTCATTTAATAATTTAAAATAATAATTATTGTCTAATGTCTCCATTTGGAGAATTTTAAACTATCAGAGCATATACTCTACACACTAGAGCGTTTTTAGATGATGATTTTATTCATTGATCTATAACTGATGACAAAACAACCAAATATATAATAATATAGATATCAATAAATTGAGACCAGAATGACTTAGACATTCCAGATTGCCATGATATATTTTAAATGGCACTATAGCTATAAATTTAAAGTGTTCAGAAGAACTTTCTAGGCCTCTCATAAACCCACCATTCCTAGGAATATTCTGATCAAATGTCTGAGAGAGGCAGCCAAATTCTGAACTCCCTTTTTGTGACCTTACAAAAGCTTCCAAGAAAGAGCCACAACTTTGCTTTACAGTAGTGGTTTATTTTCCATTTCTTTTCCATTTGATTAGCACTGGAATTGAGATTGCAAATTACATGAGTTATGGTTCAGGGAGAGAAAATATAGCAGAAATGATCAAATGAATTGGTGGGCACAATTACTTTCTAAAATTGAAACAGGGGTTTAATTTATTGTTGACTAGAGACAGAATTACCTATTGTGTATAAAAGTATTGTACTTTATTTTTTCCTTCATGCATTATGTATTTTTAAAAGTCTCCTGTTCTAATTGTATAAAAACTGTAAAAAATAAATATTTTTATATAATTCTAATGGATTTTGTTAAAATTTGGCTGAAAATACTATGTTACAATCTGTTGGCTAGTCTCGGCTAATTAGGACTGGCTGTGTTACTTTGCTGAGGCAAACCTAGTCTCAACAAGACACAGGCCTAATAGATTCCATACAGAGTTTTTAGAAATGCTTAAAATTACAAAGTATTTTTACATTAATTTGCTGGTAATTCCAAATTGGTACCAAGCAAACTTTCTGGAACTCTGACTTACATTTTTCAGTGACTACTTTTTAGAGTATTTATTAAATAACTTTACTACAATTTGAGAATGGTGTTTTTAGACTATAACAACATTTAGATTTACATTTACTACTTAATGCTAAGAGAAATCTAAATCCTGTAATGCAGAGAATTCAAGACTAAATATAAAGATTTATGTTCAGCTTACACTGAAGTGTTGGGTACTTATGTATTAATCTGATATGCATTAATCATTAATTGTGAATTCAAGTTTAGTCTCTCCCAATTTTAACACCTCAAAAAATGATACAAAAACGCAACTTTCAAGATTCCCTCCAAAGTTTATAAAATGTAGTCAAGAGTTCAGAGAACAGGCAAAATAGTCTAAAGTATATTCTCAAAGCAAACTTTTATTAGACAAGCATAATTTATATTTTGCTTTTCTGGTAGGTTGGAATAGAGAATTGGTTGTATAGTCTATAGTTTTTGATTCATAAAGAAATAACCATATTTGAAACAGTGGACCCGTGTCCTAGATCATGTCATATGTACACATATTGCCATTTTCTTCTGTGTGGCATGTGTTTTGATGACCTCCAAAAGCCTTATTATGTCACCCTTCTATAATGATGATTCCTTGATTATTTAAATTCTTATACTTTTTAAAGTTGACATTTATCTCTCAACAACTTTGTTCATTTTAAAGAAACGTGCTAACCCATGGGAGAAGAGTGCCAGTTGATAGTTCTACAAAACTTTAAAACTATGGTATTTTGGAAGAAAAGCTTGAAATGCAACATATAGATGTAATCAACACAGTAATATTACCAATTCTTTAATAAGTGATTTTTAGAGAAGTCGTAGACTACTTTTACAGTGGAAAATGTAGTTTAGACATACAAAACTTGAATGTTTACATCAATTTATATTGAATGTCACAGTTTCATAGAAGGAAAGGTGATTTGATATTTAAACTAGATTCCCAGGAGACAGAATCTGAGTGGAAACTAATTGACTTTGTGCTTTAGTAGACCTAGTGTAATAAGACTATTCCTAAGAATTGATAAACTTTTCCTACATATCAGATTATTAAACTTTAACATGTCATTGTATAGTCACTCATCTGAGTTTTGTATTTAAAAACAGGGTTTAGCATCACTCATCTTACTTACACATTCGTTATTGTAATATTTAATTACATGTGACTGTATGCTCTACATGATAAAAAGTTTATAAAAGTTATTTATGCTATATTGAAAGTCATCTTAAGAATCTCCCAGATATGTAGCTTATATAAAGTATTTGTAGGACCAAAGAAAAAGCACCTTTATCAAAATCTGGTCCTGTGTGCCTTGCTTTACCAAATACTGGCTTTTCTTGAGGATATTACTGTAATTCACAATTTTGGACACATAGGCAAAATTAGGATGTTTTAAGAATAACTATAATTCAATGTTTTCATTGTTTCAACATTTGCTATTTAAATTCATTATCTAACAGAATATTGAAATAGGTATATTGTACAAATATTAGTAAATAGAACTTATTTAAAGAAATTATGGTACCATTGCTCCATCATTTAACTTTTGAAACTTTAACAATTGTATATAACTCATTTTGATTTTTTTATTTCTTATTATAAGATAAAATTTACTGTGATTTTTAAAATATTTTTTAAATGATTTGGATTCTGAATTTGTCATTGTATGTATTTCATTTGTTTAGAAAGATTCTTCTGGGTTTGGGGTTGTGATTTGTATATTTAAATTTTTTATGGACATAATTCAAAGGAATGTATAAATTGGTCTTTTGTTTAAATGGCTTTTTAATTGATAAATTTCTCTTTGTCATTTTTTGGTATCCAGTTATTTTTTATTCTCTAGATTTTTGAAAATAGATTATTTTCCTAACTGTGTAAATTTTTTCCTATATTTCCTTTTTTCCTGTTCACCCGTGTCTGACTTAACCATGAGTTAGTCTTTCCATAGATCAGAAATGACTCCCTGAGCCCTTCCCTGCCTCTCTGGTAACCTTGATCCTGTATGTGAGCTTCCTTTCTACTATGCTGTAGCGTGAAAGACTGCATCTCATTTAAACTAGTTAGAATTTCTCTACCTGTATGATTATAACAGTCTAAAACTTTTTGCTTTAAACAAATTATCTCTTTTGATAGTGTCAAAGTTAAGAGATTATAGTAACTGGTATATATTTTCTTCATAATTTATTGTTTTGGCTGTGTTGCATGGCTTGCAGGATCTTAGTTCCCCAACCAGGGATCAAACCTATGCCCCCTGCAGTGGAAGTGTGGAGTCCTAACTACATGAGGAGCACCAACTGAAAATCTTTATATTTGTATTGGAATACTTCTGTTCAAAGTATATCAAAATTCTTGAATCCTGTGCTATGCAAATATGCTTCATAATAGTGACCAGTATTAGTAATCACAATTGTCTTTCTTACTGTTCTTAAAGAGAATTTTTTTCAAAGCAGGATTGATTACCTACACATTCTAGAAGTGAAAATATCAGAGGGAATAAACTGTCCTCAAATCCCAAAGATTTGAAATTCTACTATTGTAGAGTGTCTTGGTGACTATAAATTCAGAGGTTTCCCAAATTCACCTAGGTTCAAAAATTCACTGGTAAGACAGAACTCACTGATAGCTATTATACTCACAATCATAGTTATTCCAGATAAAGGATACAAATTCCAGACAAAGAAGAGAACATTGGACAGAGATAAGGAGGGGTCTAAATTCCAGTCATCTTTTCCAATTGTCCATTCCTGGTGAAGCCTTGGACAATGCTGTATATATACTCCTAGCTAAAATCGATGATACTCCATGCAGAGTACTGCCAACTGGGAAAATTTCACCCATGCTTTGGTTTTCATATTTTTACCACAGTCTTATTATTTGGCATGCTTGATTGATTCTTTGATCACATAGTTGAACTCACTCTCCAGCCCTGATCCTCCCTGGAGAACTAGCAGACCTCAGACACCAGGGTCTCATGTTAGCATAAATTAGCTTGTGTAATTTGAAGAGCCCAACATGAATAACAAAGACACTTCTGCTGGAACCTCCTGAGGATGTTTCCTTACCATTCGTCACTAATACACATTTTTCTGAATTGATGAGAATGACACAAGCAATGACAATTGTTTCTAGAGACTTGTGCATGCTGCACACTAAGTCGCTTCAGTCATGGCCGGCTCTTGAAACCCTGTGGACTGTAGCCCACCAGGCTCCTCTGTCCGTGAGAATCTCCAGGCAAGAACACTGGAGTGGGTTGCCATGCCCCACTCCAAGGGTTCCTCCCAACCTAGCAAGCAGAACCTGTGTCTCTTATGTCTCCTGCAGTGGTAGGTGGGTTCTTTACCACGAGCTCCGCCTGTGAAGCTCATAAAGACTTTTACACACATTGTCATTTTTAATTTCAGAAATTTTGTCAGATGCTTCTGAACACACGACTGAAGGGTAGAAAAACAATCAGATACAGTACTAAGTAGCACTTGTATTATTTATTTAGTTTTCAGTTCTGATATTTAATGACAATTTTATTAAATGCTGGGATAATTAGACAAATTTTAAAATTTATAAATTTAACCTATGCTGTATATTTATGTACAATTTTGAGCTAATTTTATTTATGTATTTATTATCTAATTGGCTTTTTTGGCAATTCATGAATTGAACAGCATCCCATCTTGCAACTAGAAGGGTGTTTCCTGAGCTAATTTTAAATTACCATTAGCCATCACTACTCTGAGGAGGAGTTCATAGAATAAAATTGGTATCAGTTGCTAGGATGGCTCATAATAGACCTTCACTGTTAACTGATAGCTCCACATTTCCAGTCATCCTTTATTGGTGTTAAGTATCAAACCTCCATTAGATCTAACCAGGTTTTTTCATTTATGCATTTATTTATGTTTATTTATTTAGGGTCTCTGGTATGTTAAAATAACTTCTTTAAACAGTAATGATATTCCTTTGAAAATAGTTTACCTGAGATATACACTTTCATCCTTTTTTTAAATTAAACTCACTAAGGATTTAAAAGAATAATGAATGCTGTTACAGTGTTTTGGGGGTAATCTGAAAATGCACTCTTGTTAAGACATACTTTAAACACAGAGTATTTAAAAGGTTTAATTAAATGTGTTAAATCAGACTTCACATATATTTTAAACAAAATCTGTGGATGTGGGTTTATGTGTTTGCTGTTTCTTAAAAGACATTGTATATACAAAAACAATTTCTAATAATTGGGGATTTAAGTTCTCTCCTTAGGCTGAAGTTTTACGTTTCATTTTACTTTATTCTGCTTGGATAGTAAATACAGCCATTAAAAATTACACTAAGCGCTTTGTTCTAATATATGCAATGTGCTTCAATAGGTTTTAAATATTGTAACAACAGTAGAGTAATGTTTCTTGGGTGATGATAGGATTACAGAAAATCAGGTGAGTTTATGCTTCATTTTATGACTTAAAATACTGCTATGAATTCTAAAATTTTAAAATCTGAAGCTTACCTTGGATGTTTTATATATACATATGTATGTGTATATATATACATAGGCTCCCCTGAGAATCTGCCTGCCAATACAGGAGAAGCAGGCGCGATCCCGGGGTTGGGAAAATCCCCTGGAGAGAGAAATGGCAACCCACTCCAGTATACTTGCCTGAAGAATCCCTTGGACAGAAGAGCCTGGTAGGCTGCAGTCCATGGGGTTGCAAAAGAGTTGGACATAACTTACCAACTAAACAACTACTATACACACACACACACACACACACACAATGCCCCAAATTTCCATTACTTTGTATCCTTTACCGTTTTGTTGTTCATCAGTCGCTACTAAATCTTGTTCAACTCCAACCCGGTAGACTACATGCAGCACACCAGGCTTCCCTGTCCTTCACCATCTCCTGGAGTTTGCTCAAATTCATGTCCATTGAGTCAGTGATGCTGATGCCATCTAACCATCTCATCCTCTACCCGCCTCTTCTCCTTTTGCCTTCAATCTTTCCCAGCATTGGGTCACAGAGTCAGACATGACTGAGCGACTTCACTTTTCCCAGCATCAGGGTCTTTTACAATGAGTTGGCTCTTCGCATCAGGTGGCCAAAGTATAGGAGTTTCAGCATCAGTCCTTCCGATGAATATTCATGGTTGATTTCCTTTAGAATTGACTAGTTTGATCTCCTTTCTGTCCAAGGGACTCTCAAGAGTCTTCTCCAGCACCACAGTTCAAAAGCATCAGTTCTTCAGCACTCAGCCTTGTTTATGGTCCAACTCTCACATCCATACATGACTACTGGAAAAACCATAGCTTTGACTATAAGGGCTTTTGTCAGAAAAGTGCTGTCTCTGCTTTTTAATATGCTGTCTAGGTTGCTCATAGCTTTTCTTCAAAAGAGCAAGCAAATTTTAATTTCATGGCTGCATCACCAGCTGCAGTGATTTTGGAGCCCAGGAAAATAAAATCTGTCACTGCTTCCACTTTTTCACCTTTTATTGGCCATGAAGTGATGGGACTGGATGCCGTGATCTTAATTTTTTGAATGTTGAGTTTTAAGCCAGCTTTTTCACTCTCCTCTTTCACTTGCATCAAGAGGCTCTTTAGTTTCTCTTTGCTTTCTGTCATTAGAGTGGTATCAACTGCATATCTGAGGTTGTTGATATTTCTCTGGGCAATCTTGATCCCAGTTTGTGATTCATTTGGCACAGCATTTTGCATGATGTACTCTGCATATGTTAAGTAGGGTGACAATATACAGCCTTGTCTTACTCCTTTCCCAATTTTGAACCAGTCTGTTGTTCCATATAAGGTTCTAACTGTTGCTTCTTAACTAGCATACAGGTTTCTCAGGAGGCAGATATGGTGGTCTGGTATTCCCATCTCTTTAGGAATTTTCCACAATTTGTTGTGATCCACACAAAGGCTTTCAGGCTTTCTCTAGTCAGTGAAGCAGAAGTTTTTGTGGAATTTCCTTGCTTTCTCTGATCCAGTGGATGTTGGCAATTTGATATCTCGTTTCTCTGCCTTTTCTAAAGCTAACTTGTACATCTGAAAACTCACTTCACATACTGCTGAAGCCTAGCTTGAAGGATTTTGAATATAACCTTTTAGCATGTGAAATGAGTGCAAATGTACAGTAGTTGAGCATTCTTTGGCATTGTGCTTCTTTGGGATTGGCATGAAAACTGACCTTTTCCAGTCCTGTGGCCACTGCTATTTTCCAAATTTGCTGACATATTGAATGCAGCACTTTCACAGCATCGTGTTTTAGGATTTTAAATAGCTCAGCTGGAATTCCATCACCTCCACTAGGTTTTGAACCCGGGTCTCCTGCATTGCAGGCAAATTCTTTACCATCTGAGCCAGCAGTGAAGCCCTGGGTTATCTTTAGGCACTCACAAAGTAAGCATTGTTAAAGACCTTTTTTTGTTTTTTCTATTTAAATTTTCATCAGCTTCTCATTAAAAAAAAATGTTTAAGTATATAAAAGTTGAAATAATGGTATTCCCATTTGCCTTCCACCTGAACTCAACAATTATTAACATTTTGCCACTAGCTTTATCAGGACACTTTACTCCTAAAATAAGGACATTTTTTCTAATTAAATTCAATCCCATTGTCACACTTAAGAAAATTTAAATTGATTGTACCATCTATATTCATATTCAGATATTTCCAATTGTCTCAAAAATGAACTTTTTTAGGGTTTTTCTTGTTGTGATCTATTCAATTAAGGTTCATACTTTCTATTTGATTGTCTCTTTTAGCCTGGAAGAGACTTCCTCGTACCCTGATGGCTTTTTTTCCCTGTCGTGACTTTTTGAAGAATCTAAGTTACTTGACATCTGTCCTTGATCTGTCTATATACTTGATTTGTTTTATTTGCATTTCCTTTGAACTGGAAGTCTATAGGTTTGATTAAATTCAGGTTAAATGTTGTTTGAAAGAGCATTTCATGGATTATCTTACAGGTTTTATATTGTATCATATCAGAAGACACGAAATTCTAGATTGTCTCATTATTGATGATAATTGTTCAGTTAAGATTATGACTAACAGATCTTTCCATTGTAAAGGTCATTTTTCTCCCTTTAGTAATAGTATTCTTTAGGGTAATATTTTGGCACCATGAGAATGTTCTTTTTTCTAACAGCCTTTTATTTAATGTCTCTAGCATCAACTGATGATCTTAATTGAATCGTTTATCACACTGAGGTGCAAAATGATGGTTTAAAATTTTTAATTCTCAAAACACAAATTTTTTTCAAATTCTCTCTTTTACGTTTATTAGTTTGTTCTCTATTTTAAAAAGACTATTTTCCCTCCTTCCTTTTTCCCAAAGTCCTCTCTCTCTTTTTTTCAAGAATCAATGCTTTTGTTCTTCAATGTATTATAGTCAGTTACATCATAGTTATTTTTGATGTTCCTATTGTGAGCCAGAAGCCAGTGTAAGTCACTGCAAACTAGCTTCTGTATCTTTTAGACATGATCACATTAGTCTTTGAATTCTTCCTTTCTTCAGGTATAACAACATGTCCCAGACATGCCTTGTACGAGTCATGTTCCAAACCTGGGGAATATTAGCTATTTCTTCAAGAAGCCCTATCTATTCCTTTTCGGGGGAAATGAAATTTTAACTCCCATTTGTTTCTGGGCCATATTTCAGTGGGCATAGCTAGGAAATAACATTTTTAAGAATTCAGAAATTCAAATTGATGTTTACAATTAAATTTAAGCATTACAGGCTTTTTTATTATTTTATATTTTCCTCTCTTTTCTCTTGCAGTAAAAATATTGGTTTGTAAAAATGTATTTGCTTGTGCTGTAAGCTGTGGTTAGTTACTCAGTTGTATCCGACTCTTTGCGACCCCGTGGACTGTAGACGTCCCGGTTCCTCTGTCCTTGGGATTCTCCAGGCAAGAATGTTGGAGTGGGTAGCCATTCCCTTCACCAGGGGAATCTTCCCGACCTAGGAATTGAACTGGGGTCCCCTGCATTGCAGACAGATTCTTTACCAGCTGAGCTACCAGAGAAGCCCATAACTGCTTATATGTTTTACTTACAGCTTATGTTTCAGCACTACAATAGCAGTATTACTAATGGTAAACATACAGAATAAAATTTAAGATCTCTGCAATTCTCTGTCCTTAGAATAATAGCCCACTAAGAAAATGTAGTCAGAGTACAGTGTTCAAAAGTTAATGAAAATTACTCTTTTCTCTACATAGTTATGTTAAAATGTGATATAACTAATTTCATTTGTTTTTGTTTGTATTCAATTTTGTATTTATTTAAAATTTTTATGGTTTTTGAATGTGAAGCATTTACATGGCTCAAAGTTAAACTATGAAAAAGTACACTCAGAGTAACCTGGCTGTCATGCCTATGCTTCTACTCCATTCCTAACCAGCTCTTATAGGTAATTATTTTCATTAGTTGCTAGTTTATCTTTCCTGTTTCTTTTTAAAAAATATAAATGAGTGTGTATATTGCTGTATTTACTGTTTCTTTCACTATGTGGAGTGTTCCTTGCTTTTAAAATTTCTTTTTATCTTTAGAACATAAAAGGTTTTTACATTCTAATGGTTTACATTTATACTGATAACATTTTATGTAATGCTGTAAAAGACCCCTTTTTGCTTTTCCAAGCTTCTACTATCATTTGCCATCCTATGTATTTATTTTTTGGCCACACCACAGAACATGTGAGATCTTAGTTCCCCAACCAGGGATGGAACTCGAGTCCCCTGCAATGGAAGGTGGAGACTTAACGACCAGACCACCAGGGCAGACTCTTTGCTGTTTTAGATGATATACTTTGACTCCCATCTAATTGCCTTTGTGACAACCAACAAACTTAATCTACTCCTTTCTCCCATCTTCCCATATTTACTTAGTTGCCTTCTTTCTATCTTAAATTTTTAGAACATAAAACATTTACACACTATTTTCTCATCCTAGTTTGTTATAAAATTCAATATATTCTAGTATACTAATATACTTTATAAATATATTTAATGTACTTAAATATATTTAAGTACATTTAATACTCTTCAATACTTTAGCCAAAGGCTCCCCAACCAACTCTTTGAAACTGGATGAAGCTTTTCTAGTTAAGTACTCAAGGAGGGCTTGTAAGTACAATATTCCTCAAGTTCTAGCATGTTTAAACTTTCTAGAGCCTAGACACTTTAAGTACAGCTTTACATACTATAAAATCTTTGGCTCACATTATGTTTCCTTGAGTTTTTTTTTTTTTTTAAATGTTGCTCCACTGCTGTGTTGCTTGGTGTTATTTTCAAGAAGTCTGGCACCACTTGATTTTTTTTCCCCTTTGGAAAAAATGCTTTGTTTGTTGTTGTTTTCCTGGAGGTCCAGGGAATTTTTCCATGTCATTTTCTGATCCTTATTTTCTCTATTTTTCTTCATAGCTGATTTTACTCCTCTCCTCCATGTTTCTCACCTTCATGTTTTTAGAAACCCTGTAATTTAGGTTTCACATTTTAGATGATTTTATTTTTTCAGTATACTGCCTGAGTTTGCTCAAGTCTCATCTTCCTGTTGAATTTTTAACTCAATTCTTTCACATCTGCAATGTGAAAGATTCTCTATTTAATGATATTTAATTCATATTGGAGTAAAATACATAGCTTTCCT
Organism: Cervus canadensis; assembly: GCF_019320065.1. Taxonomy (NCBI): domain Eukaryota; kingdom Metazoa; phylum Chordata; class Mammalia; order Artiodactyla; family Cervidae; genus Cervus; species Cervus canadensis. The sequence continues at coordinate 41,433,756 of NC_057387.1, read as the reverse complement.
CTGTTTCATATTTTCTAGAGGGTAGTATTTTCTATTAACTGAAAAATTGTCATTTTCTGTTTTTGTTTTTGTTTTTTAAAGAATAGGCTTTTATGGGGTGGGGCTTTGGTGGCTTTTTCTGTTCTTGATGAAACGGGTAGGATTTTCTTAAAGAACAGGTAGTTCTACAGAAGCGAGGTGACTATTTCATAGCTAAGGAGGCCCTCTTCTGTTCACATGGCAAAATGCAATTTCTTTAATAAAGGGCACATTTAGGGGGCTGGAGAAGGAAATGGCAACCCACTCCAGTATTCTTGCCTGGAGAATCCCATGGACGGAGGAGCCTGGTACTCTACAGTCCACAGGGTCACAAAGAGTCGGACACGACTGAGCGACCTCTCTTTCACTTTAGGGGGTTGGATTCTGTAACACAATCTTGTTTATTTAGGAATATTTAGCTGCACCCACTTGCTGTTTTTACCAGGGATTTCTCTCATGAAAGGTTCTAAGGAACTTTCCAAACATAGGTTTTTGCCTGTTTTCAAGTCTGATTCTTGACTTTCTCATTAATTTTGGGAACTTTAATATCCTTTCAAATCATTCCTTTTTGCTTATGTTAGCTAATGCTAGTTTCTGTTGACTGTCACCAGAGAACCCTAACTGACATGTCAACCTCTCAATGTAAAGTCTGAATCTTCATGACCCAAATCACATATAAAGCCACAAGAATTATATATTCACAATAAGTCTGTTAGAACAAGCCTCATCTCTCATGTTTACTATTGCAGCTCTTCTAGCACTATACCTGGGACATTCTGGACATTCAGTGTGTGTTAAATTTTTCTTATTACCTTTTTTTTTTTTACAACAGCACTTACTACAATTTCCAATTATCTTCCTTTTGTGTTTGTTTTATAGCCTGTCCCCCGGTGTAATTCAGCTCTATGCAGATAAATACCATGTCATTCATCGATGTATCTCCAGTGTCTAGTAAAACAGTGACAGACAGAGGTACTCAAATATTTTTTGAATGACTGACTCAGTTCTTAGGATGATAAAACTGGTACAGCTGGATGAAGGGTGATTTTAATAAAGAGTAACCACACAAAACATGGTCTTACCAGGCTTCTTCATTCATCCAAAACAGGCTCCTGGGTATTTAAATTATGAAATCTATCTCATCTTACTTTCTCTGGAGTTTCAATTCAATTTCCATAAGAGAACATTTTAAAACAAATGTTGAGTTTACTTATTATAGGAACACATAACTTGAAGTATCAGGTTAAAATGCTTTTCTTTTTCCTTCCATGGAAATTGATTTGTTTGCCATTTCTAGTCAGTTATTGAAATAGGAAAATTCAATCAAATTTACTTTTTAACATTTTAAAATAATTTTAAGCTCACAGAAAAGTTGCAATAATAATACCAAGAACACACATTCCCTTTACCCTATTATTAGTTATCTATAGCAGTGTACCAAAGCTGTGTACCAAACTACCCCAAGGTTTAGTAGCTTAAAACAGTAATTTTTTTATCTTACAGTTTCTGAGAGTCAGGAAACTGGGAGTGGCTAAGCTGGGTGGTCCTAGTTCAGGGTTTCCTGAAGTCACAGTCAGGATGTTGGCAAGGGTTCTTATTGTTCTGACACTCAGTCGTGTCTGACTCTTTGTGACCCCATGGACTGCAGCATGCCAGGCTTCCCTGTCTTTCACAGTTTCCTGGAATTTGCTCAAACTCATGTCCATTGAGTCAGTAATGCCATCCAGCCATCTCATCTTCTGCCACCCCGCTCTCCTCCTGCCCTCAATCTTTCCCAGCATCAGGGTCTTTTCCAACGAGTCGGTTCTTCGCATCAGGTGGCGAAGGTATTGCAGCTGCAGCTTCAGCATCAGTCCTTCTAGTGGAGATTTAGGGTTGATTTCCTTTAGGACTGACTAGCAGGGGCTGCTGTCAGCCACAGCCTTGATCAGGACTGGAGGACCGACTCCAAGATGACTCACTCACATATCTGTTGATAGGGGCCTCAGTTCCTGGACACCAGGATGTCCCTACAGGCTGCTTAAGTGTCCTCATGACATGGCAGCTGGATTCCACTAAACTTGGGTTCTGAGTGAATGAAAAAGAGAGGGCTAGCAGGAAGATGCAGAGCCTTTTATGACCTAAGTCATTACTTTGCCGACAAAGGTCCGTCTAGTCAAAGCTATGGTTTTTCCAGCAGTCATGTATGGATGTGAGAATTGGACCATAAAGCTGAGCACAGAAGAATTGATGCTTTTGAAACTCTGGTGTTGGAGAAGACTCTTGAGATTCCCTTGGACTGCAGGGAGATCAAGCCAGTCAATGGTAAAAGAAACTTCAACGCATACCTCCTTACATATACATACATGTTAGTTCCTAACTAAGAGTAGGTAGCATATATCACCGGGCTTCCCAGGTGGCACTAGTGGTAAAGAACCCGCCTGCCAGTGCAGAAGACATAAGAGACCCAGGATCGATCAATGGATCTGGAAGATTCCCTGGAGGCATGACAGCCCACCTCAGTATCCTTGCCTGGAGAATCCAAAGGACAGAGGAGCCTGGGGGACTACAGTCCATTGGGTCTCAAAGAGCCAGCGACTTAGAACGCACACATGCAGCATAGCATGCATCACATTCCTTCACTCCTTAAGACTTCGGTGTATATTTCTTAAGGAAAAGGATATTCTTTTATATTACACACTACAGTCAATACAATCAAATTTAACATCGTGACACTTTAACCTGAAGTCCATAGTCCACTTGTGACAGCTGTCCTTTTTCGCAATTTCCCCATTAAGTTCATTTTTAAACAACCAGGTAAAACAAGTAGTGGGCTACAAAGGGTGCCCTCAGTTCAGTTCAGTGGCTCAGTCGTGTCCGACTCTTTGTGATCCCATGGACTGCAGCACGCCAGGCCTCCCTGTCCATCACCAACTCCCGGAGTTTACCCAAACTCCTGTCCGTTGAGTCGGTGATGCCATCCAACCATCTCATCCTCTGTCGTCCCCTTCTCCTCCCTAGGTTCTATCCGTTTTTACTGGCAGGGAATAAAGAAAAGGTCCCATCTGGGGCCAGGGTGCTGCTGGAAAAAGACTTGCTTCAACGTCTCCTTCGGTTCCAGTGTTGGTCAGAACACAGCGGGAGCAGCCCTAATAGCTGAGGACGCCTGGTTGAAATTCCAGTATAACTGTGTATCAGCTGTATTTCCTGGAGCATGTAACATTCAGAAACTTACAATTCTTCCTCGGTTAGGGGCTCTATCACGGCCCCCAGCGCCCAGGGCTGCGGTGAGGACTGAACGAGTGAAGGGCATAAGGCTCCCTTCGCAGGCAGCCCGTCCGCAGGTGGCCCTGCCGCGCGCCGCCCGCTTCCCTCCCGGCTTCCCTCCCAGCGCCGACCGCCCGGCGGCCGAGCGGGCGGGGCGCGTCACGTGGGCGGGGCGGGGCGCACTCGTCGGCCGATCGCACGATGTGACGCGCCGCCGGAGGCAGGCCGGGCCCTCAAGATGGCGGCGGGTGCCCCGAGCGGCTCGGCCCGGCAGTAGTAGCGGGACGGCACTCGCCGCTGGGGCCGGCCGCCCCGGGAGTGGCTGCAGCAGCGCCAGGAATCGAGGATGGTAAAATGACCCAGGGGAAGAAGAAGAAAAGGGCCGCGAACCGCAGTATCATGCTGGCCAAAAAGATCATCATTAAGGACGGAGGCACGGTGAGCTGGGGTACCGAGCCGGGGTACCGAGCCGGGGAGTGTCGGGCCGGATCTCTTTCTGCTCCCGACGCGGCCGCCTGCAGTCGCCCCTGACTGCCCCCACCGCTCCCGCGGGGCCGGTGTCTCGGGCTCCCGGCTCTTTCCTCTCTCGCCCCGGCCTGCGGCCTCCGGGGCACATCCTCCCGGATGGCGAAGGCTCCCGCTTCTCCGGCACCTGCCGCCCTGCCCTCTGGCCGTCGCTGGAGGCCCTGAGGCCTCGAGCCCACGCGCGCCGCCGTCGCGGGCAGGAATCGACGCCGGGCTCCGCCGCCCCCCTCGCCTCCGCAGCCTCGTCGGCGCCGTCCAGGCCCCGCGAGGCGGTGGCCGCGGTCTGGAAGCGGCCGGCAGCGACCCCTGCCTTCCCGTATGCTGCTCCCGGGGTGGCATCTGGCGCGGCGACCCCGCTGGGGCCCCGTAGGGCGCTCGCCCCCTTTCTCCACGCCGTTCGGGGTCAGTGCTCCTGCTCTCGGCCGCGTCCGGTGCGGTCAACGCTATCCGAAGGTGGGCTCTGCTCCTCGCCGCCCGCCGTCGGGACTGTGACGGAGGACACCGGGGCCTAGACTTCAGTCTGTAGTTTTCAAAGAGTCACCACCCTCTTGTTTTAAAATCACCTGGTGTATTTTAAAACAAGAATACTGGATAGAGTTGGTCATGGCCTGAGGGTTAGAAGACCCTAGAAAGGAAGACAGATTGAGGACGAGAAAAATTTTTTTGCTGTTTAGAAATACTGTCATCAAAATCAACTTTAGGCATTGTGCTGTTGTTAACCGGCAGGGGAGGTAGGCCTTTTAATTGAAAATAACTCACCTCTTTTTTTTTTTTTTTTTAAATGCTGAAAATTCTTCGTTGCTCCTCTCTGGTCTTTCCTGCATTCTTTGATATCAAGTTCTGAAGTAGAATAGAAAAGTGAAAGTCTTTTTCGAGAAATGTGCAGGAATGGTTCCTTTTATTCCATGTTTGTTTGGAACCCTCCATTGCTAGCACAGTACTCAATGTGTAATTAGGCCACCATTAAGGATTTGCTAAATTAATTTGAAATCAGTTACAACTTGGTTTGGACATTTCCGAATATGGCCCAGTCAGTATGCTAAAATTTAGAAAGCTTGGGACATATGTAGCAATTTCGTTATATACCTTTGAAAGTGAAAGTGAAGTTGCTCAGTAGTGTCCGACTTTTTGTGACCCTATGGGCTATAGCCTACCAAGGCTCCTCCGTTCATGGGATTTTCCAGGAAAGAGTGCTGGAGTGGGTTGCCACTCCAAGGGATCTTCCCGACTCAGGGATCGAACCCAGGTCTCCCGCATTGTAGGCAGATACTTTACCGTCTGAGCCACGAGGAAAGTCTGTATACCTTTAGTAACTGTCAAATCTATAGATGTCAGTAGCTTTCACATTTGGTGAAAAAAGAACCTTTGAAATTCAAGTCCTCAGATCTCATGTTTTAATTAAACATTAAAAACATTTGATTAAAAAAAAATTTGATTAAATCAGTTATGAATTGTCACGGCCAACTTGGTTAGAACTTCATTGGGGGAAGAGAAATGGCTTGAAAAAACACTGGTGCCTTTACCAGTCATAAGGACTTAATATTTTAATTTCTTCATACAGTCAACAAAATAGAAGCAGCAAAGAATTGTATTTTGTAAAAGCAATTAATATTTAAGATTAATATTCTTTTTAAAAGATAAAGAAGCTGTGTTCAGGAAGCACACCTCCTTTTTCCTTGTAAAGTTCAGTTTTGTTGCCTCTCAAGTTTTTTTTTAACTCACTTTATAGCAATTAAATCTTGTGAGATTTGGGACAGGTTTTTGGTTTTTTTTAATCTTGGTATTTATTAAAGTTGTGAATTTATAGTTTGCTTTTGGACACAAAATACAATTTTTACCCCAGCAGTGGGTTTTTAAGATGGCATAGAGAATAAATGAACGCTTCTTTTGAGGGATGTGCACATGGGGGTATTATCATTCATCATTTTTGTACCCTTATGCTGCACTTTCCATTCTCAGAGCACTGGATGCCTCTTTAGAATAGGGACTTTGTTTATGCATCTTTGAATCCCACAGGGCCTACTGTGAATTTAAAGTGATAAAAATACATTTAGAGTGATTTTTAAAAATGAGTTGAGTAGCACATTCTGAAGATCATTTTTTAGTGTAATTTATTCATTCCTATATATAATCGGGATATTTCTGTTTCTTGAAGTGCCAGGGTAATTTTTTTGCACTGTTTGTATTTTAATCTACTCTGGCCGTAAGTGAAAATACATATAATTATTATAGTCATAAAAATTGTTTTAAAATCACATTTGTTTTTCTTCTCTATTTAAAATTAATCAGATTATTTGAACACCTTGGTGTCTGAGGCTGTATGGTCATACATGAAAGGCTCTGAACAGTGTTTCACATCCCTGGCCAATGGCACTGACCTGATCCCCTTCCATTTTCTTTCTAGTGTTCAACAATGTTAAGATTATTTTGCTTTTTCCCCTGCAAATGGCATCTTTTAAAGCTTGATCAGCCAGTTGTAATGTTCGTAAAGCAAAATTAGTAATGAGTTGTTAATGGTTTATCAAAAACTTAGCACATATTTGTTGTAGTTTTTAACAGTTGAAGAAGTGAACCTTTCTAAACAAGCCAGGTTAATCATAAGTTACTAAATGTTTTTCTTTTCTTGAAATTGTATTTCAGTTGGCTCTGAAGCCTAGGTAAGACTGACTAATATGTTGTCTATTTGAGTAGTATGCAATTAAGGTACATTATATGAGGGTGTGATTCTATATCGGGAGTTCTTAACTTGGGTTTGTTCACCCTGAAGTTATTTGTAAAATTTTCTTTGTACATCTCTCTAGGGAAATTCCATAAAGGTTTCATACTTCCTGAAAGTTTAAGAACAGTTGTTCTGTATGAAAACAACATAAGTAACTAAAGAATAGTTTCACAGGTTAAATTAAATAAATATTTACTGGGTTTCCCTGGTGGCTCAGTTGGTAAAGAATCTGCCAGCAATGCGGGAGACTTGGGTTTGATCCTGGGTTGGGAAGATCCCCTGGAGGAGGGCATGGCAACCCACTCCAGTATCTTTACCTGGAGAATCGCCATGGACAGAGGAGCCTTGGGGGGCTACAGTCCATGGGGTCACACAGAGTCGGCTATGACTGAGTGACATTAACTTTCGGTCATCTAGTGTATACCATTTTACTGATGAAAGTAACTGTGACGTTATTGGTGAATTTTGCTTTTGGAAGCATTTACACATAGAATTGGGCTTCCCAGGTGGTTCAGTGGGCAAGGAATCTGCCTACTATGCAGGAGATGCAGGAGACATGGGTTTGATTCCTGGGTCGGGAAGATCCCTTGGAGGAGGGCATGGCAACCCACTCCAGTATTCTTGCTAGAGAATGCCATGGACAAGAGGAGCCTGATGGGCTACATGAGGTCGAAAGAGTCGGACACTACTGAAGCGATTGAGCAGGCACACATAGGATTACTGTATTTAGTTATGTTTTAAGTATGTAACATTTTGCTACATCTCTTACTCATTGCAGACCATTGAGGAGAGTTTAATTAAAACTGCTTTCTGACATTTTAGAATGCTTCTGGTTTTGCTGTTAAATCATTCCTATGTTTTGTTGTTAGTTTAGTCACCAAATTGTGTCAGACTCTTTGCAACCCCATGGACTGTACACCCCCCCCACCCCCAGGCTCCTCTGTCCGTAGGATTTCCCAGAGATGGAACCTGTGTCTCCTGCATTGGCAGGCGGATTCTTTACCACTGAGCCTCCAGATTGTTTATAAGTGTTGGTAGAGACTAAGAGCCTCAGAGTTACTTACATGAGTTATTTGTATTATCAAAGAGAATTTTCCTTATGATTTTTTAAGTTTACTTGTTTATTATTCTGATTTTTATTGTTTTGTGAATACAGAGACTACATCTCTGATAAAGTGAAAAAATGACTTTAAAGATCAGATAGAAAGCAAAGCACATGTGAATTGATTTATTAGAAGTACCTGACAAAAGTAGAATTGACATTTCAAATATGCCCAGAGGTGCAGAGTACCAGATTTTTATTCCTGATTTCTCTGATTTTAATGACAATAAATAGGAGTCAAAAACCATTTCGGAAGTCTGGCCCTAAGCTCTGATCCTCTGCACTCTTCCCCTGCTAGGATGACCAAAGGAGTTGCAGAATAGCTCTCTGAACCCCCAGAGAGCGGCCACTGGTTCCTAGAGTGCACACAAGGCAGGAAGAGGGCCACGGTGCCTTTCAAAGAGCAGCTCTTCTTTGATATCACTCGCCTTTGCCTAGAAACATCAGGATGTGCACATGTCCATGGCAAGCTTGTGGCAGGCAGAACCATGGATGATTTACCTGTCTACCTCTGTGAGTCAACACTTGCTTTAGGGTAGCGTGTTTGGGGGTAAATGAGTAAGCAGTTTTCTCCGTTTATATTTCCAGTTTGTCTTACTATAGTTTGAAAACCTGCTTCCCATCATCATCTGTGGAAATTCACTTACAGTTGAAGTGTTGAAGTTTAGGAAAAAGAATAGCTTTTCTCAATAATCATTCTGACAAGTATATATGATTTAAATTTTCAGTTATTTAAAAGCTCAAATTGTCTTTTAGCATTATTTTGAATTGGAAGTGTCAGTTAAAGTAACAGTTGACCATTTCAGCCAGAGTACATATATCAGGATCCCTAAAATGGGTTCGTCTCTTTCAATGCCAGATCGCAGTAGCTTATTCTTAATAATAGCTCTGTTTTCTCAATAGTGTATAAATGCAGTTACGAATTCTACCACAGGAAATGGTTGATATTTTATCACTTAGCTATATAAATTGAGTAATCAGAGATCACACTAGGACCATACTTGAGCTTCGACTCTATCGTAGACATTGGTGACAGTTTGAGTTTTGTGTTAATGGTTTTGTGTTTTGTTTGTTTTTTAATTTTTAATATTAGTTTACCTTTTTAGTGAGCTTCGTTTATAGTTATTTCAACTGTGTAACCCATTCGGTGTTCATGAGGATAAGCATTTAATGATGATTTAATTTGATGTAACAACCAGCCACATATTTTCCTCTTAAGGATAGAGAGTGCTGCAATAGATTGTCATGTTATTTATCTTTTCAAAATTTATCTCAAAACAATACAATCATGGGACTTCCTCTGGTGGTCCAGTTGTTAAGATTCCATGCTTCCAATACAAAGGCTGTGGATTGGATCCCTAACTGGAGAACTAAGATCCATGTGCCATGTGGTGTGGCCAAAAAAATAAAAATCATATATAGCAATAACAATCTTAAGCTGTAGATCTTTTTAAATTTTTTTAAGAGTAAAACTTGATCTCACTATATTCTTGTCGAATATTTATAAGTATATTTCATTCTATTTAGGAGCAATCTAACTCATACCACTTCACTTCTCTGATAATTTACAAATATTGGATAGCTCTTTAAAATTGATCCATAACATGTCAGTAAGTAATTTTAAAGTCTCACTGCAGATTAAGCCAAAGTGACTTAATTAGTATGCATGCTTGCCAAGTCACTTCAGTTGTGTCTGACTCTTTGCAGTCCTATAAACTGTAGCCTGCCAGGCTTCTCTGTCCTTGGGATTCTCCAGGCAAGAGAACTGGAGTGGGTTGCCAGGCCCTCCTCCAGGGGATCTTCCTGACCCAGGGATCGATCAAACCCACATCTTTTCTGTCTCCTGCATTGGCAGAAGGGTTCTTTACCACTAGCGCCACCTGAGAAGACCCTTAATTAGTATGATAGTGTCTTTACATGTTTACAATGATTCATACCTTGAGGAAGTTAAGGATCAGTTTTCTTTTTGTGACAAATGTAGTGAAACTTACCTTGCCTGATTAAAGTCACAGAAAATAAGAAAACACACACTACATGATACCAGATACTAGCAGTAAAGTCTTATTTCCTCCAGTTTTTCTATGATGTGTCAGGATCCTATGAGAGCAGCTTTACAGTTACAGTGTTCTCTTTAGGAATTTTTTTTCAGTATTCTTCCATGAAAAGTTCCAGGTCTTAGATGTCTGTGATTAAGCATTTTTGTGTGTATGTGTACACACAAGACTTTTACATTAAATTATTTTAGTCAACTTAGTTATGTTTTGTTCAGAGAAAATTCAGCATTTCTTTCTGAACATTTGTTTTACCCTCATTATTGTTTGTTTTTGGTTGTTTGTTGTTTTGGCCACACTGCGAGGCCGCAGGGTCTTAGTTTCCCAACCAGGGAACGAACCCATGCCTCTGCAGTGGAAGCACAGAGTTGTAACTACCGGTCCTCCAGGGAATTCCCATCTTCCTCATTCGTGATTAGTAGCTTCTCAGTATTAAATTTTAAGTTCAAAATTATTCTTCTTCATACTTTATTTTGGTTTTTGTCACTTTTTTTTTCAACCTTTGAGAATTTTCCAAACTTCTGAAAAGTTGCAAAAATAACATAATGAATATTTATTTGGCTCTCCCAGAGATTCATGATTCAACAGTTGTTCACATTTTGCCGCATTTGTTTTTCCTTTTCCTATGCATGTTTTTTTCTTTATTTTTTTTTTTCTGAACCATTTGAATTAGTGGTAGACATCATGATACTTTATCCCTAAAAGTATCACCTAAGAATAAGGATATTTTTCCAGTAGTCATGTATGGGTGTGAGAGTTGGACTTAAAGAAAGCTGAGTGCCGAAGAATTGATGCCTTTGAACTGTGGTGTTGGAGAAGACTCTTGAGAGTCCCTTGGACTACAAGGAGACCCAACCAGTCCATCCTAAAGGAAACCAGTCCTAAATACTCACTGGAAGGACTGATGGCTAAAGCTGAAACCCCAAAACTTTGCCCACCTGATGCAAAGAACTGACTCATTTGAAAAGACCCTGATGATGGGAAAGATTGAAGGTGGGAGGAGAAGGGGACAACAGAGGATGAGATGGTTGGATGGCATCACTGACTCAATGGACATGAGTTGAGTAAACTCCGGGAGTTGGTGATGGACAGGGAGGCCTGGCGTACTGTAGTCCATGGGGTCACAAAGAGTCAGACACGACTGAGTGACTGAGCTGAACCACATAACTAAGTTCAGAAATTTAACATTGATAAAATACTCTAGGGTAGTATATAGTCCATAGTCACATTTCCCCAGTAATCCTAATAACTACTTTATAGTCTTTTTTTGGATATAGAATTATTACATTTAGTTGCCATGTATCTTCTGTCTAGAATAGCTTTTTGTTTGGTTTTTAAGCTTAAAAAAATATCAATTTTTTTTTTTTTTTTTTTTTAGTAATAGTTTAGGCTGTTGTTTTGAAAAAAGAGCCTCAGTTTCACTTATTCTTAAGCTTTTCTCACATGGTAACATCCATTTAACAAGTAGAATTATAATGCCCAGTTACTAGTGGACTTCTTTCTCCTGGCCAAAAACTCGTATGAATCCCTGATTCATTGATAGGACTGTAACATAAGTTATTATAGTCAATATTCTCCATAACAACTGCTGGATTCATAAACTTGTATTTATTGAGCAACTATAGACTTGGAATTTGAGAATTAGATGAGGATTTAGGTAGGAAATTAATAGTTTACGCCCTAATTGCTAAGAGAGGTATAAAGTGACTTATTTAAGTCATCTGATAGCTTAATGACTCTCTTGATAAGGGTTATCTAATCCATGAGCATGAAATACCCTTTCCATCTTAGGCATTGGGGCTATGCAGAGAGATACTGAAATGGTTAAGACTGGACCCTTACTCCTCGGTGAGTGACGGTCTGTGATGATAATACAGGCAGTGTAGCCCCTGAAACTGGTGTAGCTCCAGACTTGGGCTCTGCAGTTGCCTGGATTGACTGCTCCATCTCTTACTTGTACATTGGACTCTAAAGTGGAGGTAGTAATATGTAATTTGAAAGGTTAGGAGGGGTAACTAAGACTATGAATGTAAATCATTATAAGTCTTCAGTGATTTTTGTTATTTTAATCTCATGTGTATGTACAGTAAACCCATGTGAGAGATGATACAGTATTGAACAGTGGAAAATCAGAGGATGTGTGTGTGTGTGCGCTCAGTCACTCAGTTGTGACTCCATGGGCTGTAGCCCGCCAGGCTTCTCTGTTCATGGGGTTCTCCAGGCAAGAATACTGTAGTGGGTTGCCATGCACTTCTTCAGGGGATCTTCCCATCCCAGGGATCCAACCCATGTCTCTGGCATCTCCTGCATTGGCAAGTGGATTCTTTACCTCTGCGCCACCTGGAAGCCCCATCAGAGGATAGAGGATGGGGAGAAGTTGCAAATTTAATTAATGGATGTATTGCCCTTTTAACAGTGTTTAAATATAGTAACCATATACTGGATACCTAAAGTAATAGGTAGAGGAGACTTATAGAGTAATTCATTTCATTTCTACAGACACTTACTAAGCACTTTTGTGCTGTGCATGTTTTGCATGCTCTAGATTGTGGAAGAATAAAGCCTAGGGCCTGCCTCAGAGAGCATGAGCATGAGAAAGGTAAAGTTTAGGTTAAATAAAATGAAACAGATACTTTACAAAGCAAAATGCAACTGTAAAAGTTATCAGGTGTTACAGGATAGAAGAATAAGCAGATTTTTAAAAGGCTTAGGCAAAAGCCTACGTGATGAAACGAAATACATTACCAATGGAAAGTATGCTTTGGGAAATGAGAATTAGATTGGAGAGTGGATTCAGGGTTAAAGGGTTTGTCCCCTGACTTCTGAGTTGAAGTTAGAGGTGACTGCCATGGGACCATGTCTCATGCCTCCATGAGAAAATTCACTCAGCTGAATGGACTTTTGATACAGTAATTATTATGTTTTTAGGTGGAATATCTTGGCATTTAGGGTTGGGTATGTGTTAGTTCATGATTTTTCACATTGTACCTCTTTACTTCTTTCAAGAATCCTCAAACATCATCTCTTGATGTGATCTCATCATGCTGAACCTTGTACTCTTGATGCTGTAAACATTGGTCAGACATTTTCCCCCTAACCTGTTTCTTAACCCTCTTCCCCTGGTCTTTCTCCTCAGGCCATGACCCTTGTATTCTTTCCAAAGTGTCCTGGAATTTTGATTATGGATTGCTATTCCATTAAACCTACCAGCCTTATGTCAAAAGTCCTACCTCGAACTTTTTGTAATTCCAGACTAGTAAAATATTTTAAAAATTTGTCTATTAAGATCTTATATTACTTTTGAATTTATTTAAAACAGGATAGATAGATATGTATATAATAACAACTCTCAAAATTACCAGTCCCTTGGGGCAAGGAGCTATCTCTTCCCCCTGCCCTGCTTTAAAATATTGGATTAACCAAGAAGTTTCTACAGTTTTTTCCATACCATCTTAAACATACACCCACACACAGTTTTTTCTCCCACCTCTGGGGACATATGAGAGAATGGCTTAGGAGGGCCAAGCATATGCAACTACTTATCTTTTTCCATTCTAGTTTTACACAGTAGTTTTTCTCAGGTAAATAAAACATTTTCCTCTTATTTAAAGTACAGTCATGCCTATTAGAAAAGATTTAGAAAAATCAGAACAATGTAATAAATAATTTTATGTCACTAAAATCACCTAATATAAACACTGTTAACGTTGAGGTTTTTATTTTGTTTTTCATAGTTGAAATTATTTTACATATACAATTTTTTATCCTGCTTTGATTTTTTTTTAATTTAACATTGTCATAAACATGTTTACATGTCATTATAGATTATCCATAAACAGCTTTTGGCTGCATATTAGTCTATGATTTATATACCATGATTCGATTATAGGATGTATAATTAGGTTGAACATTTAGATTTATGTATTTCCTACTATAAGTGATGCTGCTATGAACATCTTTATGGTGAAACTTTTTCTGAGTGGTTATTTCCATGATAGAATTTTATGAGCTGTTTTATAAATTGTTTATATTCTTTATATTTTTATAGTGTCTTAGGTGCTTTTGTATTGGTTTTCACAAATGCTTTACCTAGTTAAGATATTAATCTTTGGCTGTTTCTCGCATCTTACTTTGTTTTCTTTAAATTCTGCTAATGCTGTTCATGTTTTTCTCAAATCAATATGCCTAAAACGAATTGGTCTTTTATTCTTTCCCCTTTCCTCACTGTCCAGCTGACCAGGCAGAAACTGAAATCTTTTCATCTTCATTCTTCTCTACCCTGCTCTACTACATCTAGTCATCCCCAAACTGAGTCCTTATACTACCTCTTAAATATTTTTTGTGTCTATACAATTTGCTCCATCCCCACTACCTCTGTCTTATTTCTCTTGAGTTTTCCCAGCACTGTCCTTGAGTGATTAAGTATGCTTCACTGAAGCAGCCACTTTTCACACACTTATTTTCTTCTAGGCTTTTGGCTCTATGTGTATATTTATACACTTGTCATGTAATTATCATCTTACTTTTTATTAGCATTTCCCAGACAGTTTTCTAAGAAACTCAGGTGTTCTTGAGATACCGTCTCTTAAATGACAGAAAGATTTCATGGTCAAATTTGGAAAACAGTGCATACTGTAGCTTTCTGGAGATTCATAATATGCATTAGTGTGTTAAAGGCCCTGAGAAGTTCTACGTATTCTAATAGGTATTGAATATACGTGATGATGAACAAAACTAGTTTGGAGCTTACGAAATCCTACAGACTTCTTCCTAACCGTGTCTTGCTATACTTGCTCTGTTTGGTACCAGGCATTACTCCTTCCTTCCTGAAGCTGCCGCTTCGTCACCTCTGACACTGTGTTCTCTTGATTCTCCTGACATTTCTCTGATGGCTCCTTCTTTATTTTCGTGAGTTCCTTTTCCTCTGCTCAGTACAGTAGACCCATGAATGTGGGTTTGAACTGCATGGGTCCACTTACGTATGGATTTTTTTTTTTTTTCAATAAATACATACTACATAGTCTGCAGTTGGTTGAAACTGCAGATGGGAGAGCCTGGATACAGAGGGCTGGCTGTAAATTTATACTTGGATTTCTGACTGTATGAGGCCCGATGCCCCTAACCCCTGTACTTGGTGATTCTTGACTAAGCTAGTCCACCTGTCTTTTCACACTTTATCTCACCTACTCTGGTGGTTTCAAACATCATATTTGCTAATGACTAATTGTTTTAATCAGCCCCCAAAGGACAATAGAAATGTTTTAAGTACAAGGGTTATCTCTTATATAGAATCTGAAGTAATTTTAAACCTTCTAGGGGAAGACAAGCTAGGAAGCTACCAGCCTCCACTAGTAGACAACCAACCTAAAAAACTGGAAAGTCGTCTTGACTCTCCCCCCCACATTTGTCAAATATTTCAGTTTCAAATCCTGAATTCTCATATCCATTTCCTCCCCTCCAGCGTCCATGCCACACCCCTATTTCATGCCTTCGTCATCTCTTGTGTGAACTGATTCAGATAGCTTGCTTCTGCATGCAGTTGGCTGTTCAGTTACATCCTTTAGAAAATCACCATGATGTATTGAAAAATGCAGGTCTCATCACACAGTTCTCTTACTTAAAACCCGTAAGTGGTTTTCCTGTATCTCTAGAGTGAAGACAAGAACCTCCTTAACAAAGGATAGAGCCATCTCTTCTGTCTTCCCTTAACTTTTTACTGCCATGGCTGCTATTTACTTCATCTGGTTTTTTTCTCTAATGTAATTGTCCACACTGCTTCATTGTCTTGAAATAACCTTTCTTGGTTCCTAACTTGTATAAATTAATATCCCTTTTATTGCAGTTTTGTATAAGCAGATGATTACAATGAGACTTCTTCCTCTCTAGACTGAACTCCTTGAGATCAGGGAGTGTGTTTTACTTCCAGCACCTCTGGTCCTCTGTGTTTGTTGAATGAGTCTTGTACAAACTCATTCCTCATCGTGG
Organism: Cervus canadensis; assembly: GCF_019320065.1. Taxonomy (NCBI): domain Eukaryota; kingdom Metazoa; phylum Chordata; class Mammalia; order Artiodactyla; family Cervidae; genus Cervus; species Cervus canadensis. The sequence goes on along the minus strand of NC_057387.1, from coordinate 41,418,110 downwards.
TTCTTCAACTCTTATGTCTCCCAACTCCCACCCCACCTCTGTTGATTCTAATTCCTCAGCTGCAGGTTCTACTAAGGGAGTTTCCAGGTACCTAAATTCTGCAGGTTGGGAGAGACATCTACTCTTTTAAAATGATGTAGCACCATTTTTAGTGTACAGAGAAATCCAAACAGTGTTAATATTTTGCACATAAGACTATGTTGAATATGTTGCAGGAAGAGGGACCCCTTCCAGGGTCCAAGAGTGTATGTTCTTGCCTAACACTGGAAATGAATTGTCTGAGGAGACACACGTGGTGACAAAGCAAGAGACGTTATTGAGACTTTATTGGGACCCCTGCAGAGAACCCAAGAAAATTGCTTTGCCACCTGGCTGTCAGTCTTGGGTTGTTATGGTAATGGGGTTTGTTTTCGGGTCATCTCTGGCCAGTCATTCTGACCAAGGGTCCTTCCTGGTGGTGCATGCATTGCTCAGCCACGGTGGATTCTAGCGAGAAGGACTCGCAGGCTGGTAGGACACGGGCTGGTGTCTCCGCTCTTCTTGACTTCGTGCAAGTTCTTTGGACTGGTGATAGCTTGTTAGTTTGCATTCCTTACCAGGACCTCTTTGTTAAGACAACTTAGGCAAGTGACTGCTGTCTTGCCTGGCCAGGGTGGCTGGTGTCAGTCACTGTTTCCTCCAACAAATATATTTTTAAAACTTAAGTATGATATTGGATATGTATTGATTAAACTTTTTCTGTTACACAAACTAGTCAGTGGAGACCAAGTTAATGTTACAGGTCATTTGCTTTTCTATCAATTTAATATTGCCTTTAGAAATACAAAATCCAACAACTGAAGTAATTATTTTTTTATTTATTTATTTTTTTTTTCTGTGAAGTAATTTTTTTAATGTAATTTTATTTACTTATTTTTGGCTGTGCTGAGACTTAGTTGCTGTCCAGGCTTTTCTCTAATTGCTGTGAGCGGGGTCTACTCTCTAGCTGCACTTGACAGGTTTTTCATTGCAGTAGCTTTTCTTGTTGTGGAGCATGGGCTATAGGGCATGCAGGCTTCAGCAGTTGTGGCTCCTGGGCTCCAGAGAACACACTCAGTATTTGAGGCACATGGGCTTAGCTGCTTCACAGCATGTGGGATCTTCATAGATCAGGGATCAAACTGTTTTCTCCTGCATTAACAGGCAGATTCTTTACCACTGTGCCACCAGGGAAGCCGTGAAGTAATCCTTAAGGTACCTCTAAGCAGCAGTGTAATATACTGCTAGCAGAAGCAAAGGCAAAGGAGAAAAGGAAAGATCTACTCATCTGAATGCAAAGAATAACAAGGAGAGAGAAGAAAGCCTTCATCAGTGAGCAGTGCAAAGAAATAGAGGAAAACAATAGAACAGGAAAGACTAGAGATTTCATCAAGAAAATTAGAGATAACAAGGGAACATTTCATGCAGAGATGGACACAAGGACAGAAACTGGACCTAGCAGAAGCAGAAGATAGTAGAAGAGGTGGCAAGAATACACAGAAGAACTCTATAAAAAAAAGATCTTAATGACCCAGATAACCATGATGGTGTGATCACTCACGTAGAGCCAGACATCCTGGAGTGTGAAGTCAAGTGGGCCTTAGGAAGCATCACTACGAACAAAGCTAGTGGGGGTGATGGAATTCCAACTGATTTATTTCAAATCCTAAAAGATGATGCTGTGAAAGTGCTGCATTCAATATGCCAGCAAACTTGGAAAATTCAGCAGTGGCCACAGGACTGGAAGAGGTCAGTTTTCATTCCAATCCTAAAGAAAGGCAATGCCAAAGAATGTTCAAACGTACTGCACAATTGCACTCATCTCACATGCTAGCGAAATAATGCTCAAAATTCTCCAAGCGAGGCTTCAACAGTACATGAACCGAGAACTTCAGATGTTCAAGCTGGTTTTAGAAAAGGCAGAGAAACCAGAAATCAAATTGCCAACATCCATTGGATCATCAAAAAAGCAAGAGAGTTCCAGGAAAACACCTACTTCTGCTTTATTGACTACGTCAAAGCCTTTGACTGTGTGGATCACAACACACTGTGGACAATTCTGAAAGAGATGGGAGTACCAGACCACCTTACCTGCCTCCTGAGAAATCTGTATGCAGGTCAAGAAGCAACAGTTAGAACCGGACATGGAACAGCAGACTGGTTCCAAATTGGGAAAGGAGTACATCAGGGCTGTATATTGTCACCCTACTCGTTTAACTTATATGCAGAGTATATCATGCGAAATGCTGAACTGGATGAAGCACAAGCTGGAATCAATATTGCCGGGAGAAATATCAATAACCTCAGATATGCAGTTGACACTACCCTTATGGCAGAAAGTGAAGAGGCATGAAAGATCCTCTTGAAGAAAGTGAAAGAGGAGAGTGAAAAAGCTGGCTTGAAACTCAACATTCAGAAAGCTAAGATCATGGCATCCAGTCCCATCGCTTCATGGTAAATGGATAGGGAAACAATGGAAACAGTGACAGACTTTATTTTCTTGCGTTCCAAAATCACTGCAGATAGTGACTGCAGCTGTGAACTTAAAAGACACTTGCTTCTTGGAAGAAAAGCTATGACCATCTAGGCAGCATATTAAAAAGCAGAGACATTACTTTGCCAGCAAAGGTCCATCTAGTCAGAGCTCTGGTTTTCCCAGTATGCATGTATGGATGTGAGAATTGGACCATAAAAAAAGCTGAGCACTGAAGAATTGATGCTTTTGAACTGTGGTGTTGGAGAAGAGTCCCTTGGACTGCAAGGAGATCAAACCAATTGATCCTAAAGTAGATCAGTCCTGAATATTCATTGGAAGGACTGACGCTAAAGCTGAAACTCCAATACTTTGGGCATCTGATGCGAAGAACTGACCCATTGAAAAGACCCTGATGCTGGGAAAGATTGAAGGCAGGAGAAGAAGGGGATGACAGAGGATGAGATGGTTGGGTGGCATCACGAACTCGATGGACATGAGTTTGAGCAAGCTCCAGGAGTTTGTGATGGACAGGGAAGCCTGGTGTGCTGCCGTCCATGGGGTCGAAGAGTTGGACATGACTGAGCAACTGAACTGAACTGAAGTGTAAAGTTGATTTTGTATTGTCTTTCTTGTGTGTATCAAACCCCAGGTCTCTCACATATTGCTCAGAACTTTTCTGCTTTTGAACCATGTTGGAACCTGTTATGATTCTTGCAACATGATTCATTTATGTTTTGGAATCAGTGCAGTAGTCTCATAACTTTCCTTAGTTTTGCCCCCTTTTAATCTATCTGTTATACCTTTGCCAGGATGGTATTCTCTTAAAACTTTCATCTGATCACGAGCCTTACTTAACATCTTTTAGTGGCTCCCCATTGCCTTCAGAATTGCACAGACTCCTTGGCCTGGAAGGTAGCCCTGTGTGCCTCTAGCTCATCTCAGTGCTCTGAGCACGCAGCCCATGCTCTGGGTGTACTGAGCAGCAGAGTCCTGTGATGTCTCCTGCTCTCAGGCATTACCACCGTTGCACGAGAAGCTTCCTTGACCTCTGCGGTCCTCCTGCCCACTGCTACTCCTCACCTACCTCCTTTCCATCCTTTCAGCCTTCCTCCTGGCATTCTGACATTCCCATCCCCACCCTGGACTTCCTGTTCCCACTGCACATGGTGTTTATATATAATGTATTTATTTGTTTCTTTGTATGCCTCCATCATCTTGAGGACAGGGACAGTGAGCATCCAGATGTTTGGCAGAGTACCTATTGCATGTATGTTCTCCATAGATATTTGTCGACTGTTGTCATTCCTGTTGGTAATTCTGAAGCACACTGTTAACTTTTAAAACTCTTGTTTTTGTAGCCTCAAGGAATAGGTTCTCCTAGTGTTTATCATGCAGTTATCGTCATCTTTTTGGAGTTTTTCGCTTGGGGATTATTGACAGCACCCACCTTGGTGGTAAGTAATCTTTTAACTTATTTTTCACTAACTTTAAAATCTTTTTTCTTCAATTTGGTGGGCGGGGAACGGCTCTTTACCTTTCCGAGGTTCCTTCTCCCACCAATGCCGTCAGCCCTTGGTATACTTACTGTATTTTACTGCGTTAGTTGTCTTTTACAGCTCTCGCTTCTCCCTTACTTTTTGGCAGGGCTTAGGTGCGTGTGATTCTACTGATGAATACTGGACACATGTAAGCGGGGGCTCAGTTTCCACTCTGCGTAGAGTGGAAAGGATTCTTATACAGACTTAGGAAAAATGATGTCTATCCCTGAATCACTCAGCATTATCATTTTGAGATTTGTTTTTCTAGTTGCATTTTCCCGATATAAGTTTCTTTTAGTTTAGGCCAAGTATCTAGAGGTAACCATCTAGGGAGGTCATTCTTGCTATAGCCCTAAGCTGATTTTGCTCAAATATTCCCCGGTTTAGACTCTTAGACCTCTCTGTAAGACTGAACATCTTAGGTAATAGCTAGTTTTCTCCTATCAGTATAGAGGAGAGGAATGGGATGAAAGAAGTAGTTACAGTAGACCTCTGTAACATCTTGAAGAGTGTAATCATAACTTGCCAAATCCCAGAAGAACAGATTTTTAAGATACTTTAAAGAGATACTTTCTTATATTTTCATGAGCTTATTTGTTGATATCCAAAAAAGATTTTTATAAAAAGTTTATTATAAATAAATTGAATGATCATATATAGATAGTTTAAACTAGTCTAAGAAAATTTATGTTCCATATTTCTTGACATATTTATTATATGGTTATATAATCATTACTGTATCTACATAAAACACTGATGTCTAACAGTTATTTTGAATATACAAAACATATTTACAAATACTGCTAAAACAAGTTTCAAAAGAAAATGAAATCTAAAGTAAATATAATTCCTTTTGTAATAAACCATGCTTTGCAAGTTATGACAGTTCCCTGAATGAATGACAGTTCCCTGACATATGATTTTAAGAATTCTGATTTTATTATGTTTTGAAACCCTTTCTTTATTAAAAAGAAACAACTCACTTACCTGTAATGGTCCATTGGTTTTACATAAATGAATTTTCAAAATAATTGATATGTGACATTTAAATATCTGACTTTTTTTAATTTAATAATTTCTGATGGGAATTTCTCAAATAATTTACACTTTTCCTGCTGTCAGTCCATGAGCACTGATTTGAAGCTTTATCATATGATGCAGGTTCATTATGGCATTTGTAACTACATTATACTGTAATAACCTGATGTCAAGTGCTACTAGGGTACTACAATAACTGTTCTCTCATAATTTTTAAATGTTTATTATTTGGTTGCACTGGGTCTTTGTTGCTATGCGCGGGCTTTCTCTGGTTCTGGCGAGCAGGGGCTACTCTTGGTTGTGGTGCACAGGCTTCCCGTTTTGGTGGCCTCTCTTGTTGCAGAGCCCAGCTCCAGACACATAGACTTAAGTAGTTGCGGTTCGAGGGCTCGAGAGCAGGGGATTGTAGTTTGGCACATAGGATTGGTTGCTCCGCGGCCTGTGGAATGTTCCCAGGCTACAGATCAAACCCATGTCCCCTGCATTGGCAATTAGATTCTCATCCACTGTACTATATTAGCTTTCTAATGTTTTAGTGTACTTATTTATAATCTACCAATTTAACATATCAATCTCTCTGGCCGATGTTTAGTCTCACAGTTTAAAGGACTTGAGCTTTGTAATAGCAAACAGTTTGTATATATTTATATTATGATGAGTCCAGGCACAGTCCTAAGCACTATAAATACAATACATTATTATTATTAATCCTTAAAGGATTTCTTTGCAGCTAAAGATGGAGAAGCTCTACACAGTCAGCAAAAACAAGACCAGGAGTTGCCTGTAGTTCAGATCATGAACTCCTTATTGCAAAATGCAGATATAAATTGAAGAAAATAGGGAAAACCACTAGACCATTCAGGTATGACCTAAATCAAATCCCTTACGATTATACAGTGTAAGTGAGAAATAGATTCAAGGGATTAGTTCTGATAGGCAGACTGCCTGAAGAACTATGGATGGAGGTTTGTGACATTGTACAGGAGGCAGTTATCAAGACCATCCCCAAGAAAAAGAAATGCAAAAAGGCAAAATGGTTGTCTAAGGAGGCCTTACAAATAGCTGTCAAAAGAAGAGAAGCGAAAGGCAAAGGAGAAAAAGAAAGATATACTCATCTGAATGCAGAACTCCAAAGAATAACAAGGAGATATAAAGCCTTCATCAGTGATGAATGCAAAGAAATAGAGGAAAACAATAGAACGGGACAGACTAGAGATTTCATCAAGAAAATTAGAGATAGCAAGGAAGAAATTTCATGCAGAGAGGGGAACAATAAAGGACAGAAGCAATATGGACCTAACAGAAGCAGAAGATAGTAAGAAGAGGTGGCAAGAATACATAGAAGAACTATACAAAAAAGATCTTAATGACCCAGATAACCATGATGGTGTGATCACTCACGTAGAGCCAGACATCCTGGAGTGTGAAGTCAAGTGGGCCTTAGGAAGCAGCACTACGAACAAAGCTAGTGGGGGTGATGGAATTCCAACTGATTTATTTCAAATCCTAAAAGATGATGCTGTGAAAGTGCTGCATTCAATATGCCAGCAAACTTGGAAAATTCAGCAGTGGCCACAGGACTGGAAGAGGTCAGTTTTCATTCCAATCCTAAAGAAAGGCAATGCCAAAGAATGTTCAAACGTACTGCACAATTGCACTCATCTCACATGCTAGCGAAATAATGCTCAAAATTCTCCAAGCGAGGCTTCAACAGTACATGAACCGAGAACTTCAGATGTTCAAGCTGGTTTTAGAAAAGGCAGAGAAACCAGAAATCAAATTGCCAACATCCATTGGATCATCAAAAAAGCAAGAGAGTTCCAGGAAAACACCTACTTCTGCTTTATTGACTACATCAAAGCCTTTGACTGTGTGGATCACAACACACTGTGGACAATTCTGAAAGAGATGGGAATACCAGACCACCTTACCTGCCTCCTGAGAAATCTGTATGCAGGTCAAGAAGCAACAGTTAGAACCGGACATGGAACAGCAGACTGGTTCCAAATTGGGAAAGGAGTACATCAGGGCTGTATATTGTCACCCTACTCGTTTAACTTATATGCAGAGTATATCATGCGAAATGCTGAACTGGATGAAGCACAAGCTGGAATCAAGATTGCCGGGAGAAATATCAATAACCTCAGATATGCAGTTGACACTACCCTTATGGCAGAAAGTGAAGAGGCATGAAAGATCCTCTTGAAGAAAGTGAAAGAGGAGAGTGAAAAAGCTGGCTTGAAACTCAACATTCAGAAAGCTAAGATCATGGCATCCAGTCCCATCGCTTCATGGTAAATGGATAGGGAAACAATGGAAACAGTGACAGACTTTATTTTCCTGCACTCCAAAATCACTGCAGATGGTAACTGCAGCTGTGAACTTAAAAGACACTTGCTTCTTGGAAGAAAAGCTATGACCATCTAGGCAGCATATTAAAAAGCAGAGACATTACTTTGCCAGCAAAGGTCCATCTAGTCAGAGCTCTGGTTTTCCCAGTATGCATGTATGGATGTGAGAATTGGACCATAAAGAAAGCTGAGAATTGATGCTTTTGAACTGTGGTGTTGGAGAAGAGTCTCTTGGACTGCAAGGAGATCAAACCAGTCAATCCTAAAGGAGATCAATCCTGAATATTCGTTGGAAGGACTGATGCTAAAGCTGAAGCTCCAATACTTTGGGCATCTGATGCGAAGAACTGACCCATTGGTAAAGACCCTGATGCCGGCAAAGATTGAAAGCGGGAAAAGAAGGGGACGACAGAGGATAAGATGGTTGGGTGGCATCATGAACTCGATAGACATGAGTTTGAGCAAGCTCCAGGAGTTTGTGATGGACAGGGAAGCCTAGTGTGCTGCAGTTCATGGGGTCGCAAAGAGTTGGACTTACTGAGGACTGAACTGACCTGAATCATTAAAACTACTTTATCAATGAGGAATTAGCCTCATATTGATGCCAAAAGCTCAGCCTTCCTACACTGGTGCCAAATCATTCTCAAAGAGAGGGATTTGATTGAATTAGAATTGGGTTGGGCCTCCCTGGTGGCGCAGACAGTAACGCATCTGCCTGCAATGTGGGAGACCCGGGTTTGATCCCTGTGTCGGGAATATCCTCTGGAGAAGGAAATGGCAACCCACTCCAGTACCCTTGCCTGGAAAATCCCATGGACGGAGGATCCTTGTATGCAACAGTCCATTGGGTCACAAAGAGTCGGACACGACTGAGCGACTTCACTCACTCTGGCTTCAAAAACTATTTATTCCCACCCAAGGAGGATTTGATGAAGAGTAGGGCTTCCCTGGTGGCTCAAAGGTTAAAGCGCCTGCCTGCAATGCAGGAGACCTGGGTTCAATCCCTGGGTCAGGAAGATTCCCTGGAGAAGGAAATGGCAACCCACTCCACTATTCTTGCCTGCAGAATCCCACAAACAGAGGAGCCTGGTGGGCTACAGTCCATGGGGTCGCAAAGGTCACTTTCACTTTCACTAGGCAGCTATAGCTCAAGGGTGGGGTTGCTGAAAAGATTAGGACCTGTACTCCTTTAATTTCATCCCGGGGAAGTTTCTTGATGAGCTTTTGGGTTCCTTTTGTCTGGCCTCAGGTGGTCTAGGCTATGGAGAATGCTGACATCTTCCATTTTTTGGGTTTTAAATCTATAAAATGGCTTCCCTGGTGGCTCAGAGAGTAAAGCGTCTGCCTACAATGCGGGTGACCCGGGTTCAATCCCTGGGTTGGGAAGATCTCCTGGAGAGGGAAATGGCAACCCACTCCAGTATTCCTGCCTGGAGAATCCCATGGACGAAGGAGCCCTCGAAAAGAGTCAGACACCATGACTGAGCAACTTCACTTCACTTCAAATCTATAAAGAGCTTAAAGATATTAATCTGTGTATCTATAAAAGAGCTTAAAGGTATTATTACTGATTTGGAACAAGAACCCTGCTCCAAGGCTCTACTATTGTTTTCTGGCTTTTGGTCCCTTAACTCTGCATCCCTTCCCTTCCTTGATTGGCAACTGTTTGAATTCACACTTTGGAACTCAGGAAAGGTCATGAAGACTGAACAGAAAGGCTCCCCAGGTCCAGGAGCCTGTGTACACTGTCCCGCTTAGTTTCAATAATACAAGTGAGGAAATTAAGGGTTAGAAGAGTTAAAGAGCTTCTTTTGTTCCAGTTCTCAGTCTTAGAGAACACTGGCAGTAAGTGGTTCACACCCATGTTTTAGGTAGTTCAGCAGCCCAACCACTAGCCACGTAGAGAGATTTAAATATTTGCTAAACTATGCAAGCCAGCAAAAAAAGTTTTTTGTGATGATCCCATAATTTGTGTAGCTGTTTTTTAAATTCATTTCTGGTTTATGTTTTTTCAGTATATCAACTTTTTGTCTAATTTTGATATCATGTCTTTTCTGATTTGAAAGATTGTTTTCTTTAAGAACAAGGAAGAAGTCCAGTTATTTAATATAAATAACTTACTCGTTTTTTCACAGCTATGGGAAAACTTTGTGCTTAGTATATTCTTAACTATTTTTAGTAATTAAAACATAGAAAGTACCTTTGATTTTGATTTTTCTGTTGCTTTCTCTTTCATTTTTTTGAATCCTGGTCAGGAAAATGAAAAGTGCTATTTTGAGACTTAATTATTTTTCTTTTGCCAGCATAAATATACTTCTCAGAATTATTGCTCTAACATTGGTGCCAATTGTTTCATTGAAAGACTTCTCTCCCCCATCATTATTGTAACAGTTACTCTTAATTCTTGTTTGTTTTTTATACTTGAATTTTTTAAGATGGTGAAATGATGAGTTGTGGTTACTTGGGACAGTTGTCCATATTATCATAGTCATAATACTTTACCTTTTTCAATTTTTTACTTTATTTTTTTAAATTAAGCATACTCTCAGAAAAAAAATAGTTTCAAATATTATTGAATGTTAAGTTCAGAGTTTTATCTTTCTAATTCTTCTCTCATCTGTAATGTATACACATTTTTAAAATTGCAGTTTTTATGCTCTTTGTTTTTTAGCTGTTTGATGGGGAAAACCTTGGCTGAAGAGAGTTAGGCAAATCAGAGATTGAGTTGTAGAGATTAGATGTATGTAAATTGGCAGAGATTGTTAAACTCCAGATATTGAATCCTTCCTGGTGTTTTGGCCTTTGGGCCTTAGAACTGCAAGAATCTTTGAAATATCGCTGAAGAAATTGTACATGAGAAATCTATATATAGACAATCCTCTGTATATTATATCAGTGTATGTTACTTTTTTTTTTGGCCCTGCCACACGGTTTGGGGGATCCTAATTCCCCAGCTAGGGATTGAACCTGTGCTCCCTGCAATGGAAAACGCGGAGTTCCAACCAATAGACCGCCAGGGAATTAATTACCTGGCGGTATGTTACTGTTTTAATTACTAGTAACATAATGTGTGCCTGTTGTAACCCTTAGGCGGTATATAAACAGGTCAGGACCGGGAAGTTCTCCTGAAGTCCTGTTTATCCCTCCAGGCAGCCTGCAGTTCGGTTGTGCTTTCCCAGCCCCATGGGACAGATCGGCCAGTTGGAGGTAAAGATTTCAGTTTTACAGTGTTGTTGTTGTTGTTCGGTCGCTCAGTCGGGACCCCGTGGACTGCAGCATGCCAGGCTTCCCTGTCCTGCACTGTCTCCTGGGCTTGCTGCTCATGACCAGGGGGTAGGCTCAGGCATGTGTATTTTTCAGAAGTGATTCTCATATATCTAGTATACATCACTAATTAAGAACCAATATAGTAATTCAGTATAGACTTTTAAATAAGATTTTGCTCATTTTGAGACTTTCTTTGCTCAAAGAAAATTTGAGCTTTTGAGCTCAAAATTTGAGCAAAATTTCTTTGCTTTTGACTTTGTTAGCAGTCCTCTTTTCTCTGTTCTGGACTCCTACACTCCCCAGTGTTGGGGTGTGGGGAGAAGTGAGTTCTGGGGTGGAGGGCACCAAGCTGTAGCACTTTGTTCTTTTTTCCAAATGTCTGTTAACCTTTAAACATTTTACTTCTTCCTCATGAGTTTTGAAACTGATCATAAATGATGCCTGCTGGAACAGCTCTTAATGTACATTTAAAAAGGGAAGATGAGAGTGAAAATATAAGTGAGTTTATTTGTATTTTATGTTTATCTCTCTTCCCATACACAACTCTCAAAAATTACAGAGCTTAAGTATTTCAGTTTTCAAAGATACTCTTTGAATTAATTCATTTAACAAATAACCAAACTTAAGATGTATTAGTTATAATAAATATTTGATTTTGGATTTATAATAGCCTTTGTTTTAAAAAGTAAGGTGAAATTAAAAGAATTAAAAAAAATATTTCATGTGTTTGCAGTTATCTTTGAGTTTGAAACTCATAAAACTTATAGAGCATTGTTCTAGAATACAGTCACAGAATATAGTCAAAGAACAAAATGTTCTATGTGGAGGGCCTCTGCAGGAGAGGATGGTGAAGTCTCCACCAAGGGGATGTATGTTAATTACATAAGAGAATTTTATACTGACAAATACTTTTAAGAACTGTAATCTTAACACTTTGAGAGGTTGTGACTATATGGTTGGTTCATAATGGTGTTCAAATAGTGATTGTTGGTTGACTAAATAATATACATTTAGGTAAAAAGAATTAATGACAGTAGGATCTATAATGCTAAGAAGTGGCTTCACTTTTTCAGTGGATTGATGGTTCTAGAAATATTCAATGTTTCAAACTGCTAGATACACAATCCATGTTAAGGAGCAAGACCCTGGATCCAGACCTCCTGCGTCTCTTCTCTATAAATGTCTTAGTATTCTTTGCTGAGAGATAGTTTCTGTTTTTTAAATTGGTTAAGTCACTTTGCATAATTATGTTATATTAAGTCATTTTGAAGGCAGAATTTTTAACCTGTTAATTATGAATGTTTAGTTACTGTATAAAGTTATTACTATATAAAGGCACTATCTATGAGGCACCAATAGAGATAAAAATATATTAGATTCAAAGCATATATAGTAGATATAGTGCCTGTCTGCCCTTAATAAGTTTGAAATATAATTGAAAAGAAATATTTATTAAATACCTTAAGAGAGAAAAAGTATAAGAACAAACTAACACAGAAGTGTTAGTTGCTTAGTCGTGTCTAACTCTTTGCTACCCCACGGACTGTAGCCCACTAGACTCGTCTGTCCATGGGATTCTGCAGGCAAGAATACTGGAGTAGGTGGCCATTTCCTTCTCCAGGGGATCTTCCTGACCCAGGAATCCAACCCTTGTCTCCTGTATCTCCTGCATTAGCAGACGGGTTCTTTACCTCTAGTGCCACCTGCAAAACCCCTTACAAAGCTCTATGTGAGAGTGTTGTAATTGCCTATTATATGGTCCTAAAGGAGAAATAGATTGTTTTGGATAGGAAAGTTTGGTAGCCATGTGGAAGATTTGGAGGAAGACTCATTGGAAAAGACCCTGATGCTGGGGAAAATTGAGGGCCAGAGAAGGGGTTGACAGAAGATGAGATGGTTGGATGGTATCACTGGCTCAGTGGACATGAGTTTGAGCAAACTCAGGGAGATAGTGATGGATAGAGAAGCCTGGCGTGCTGTAATTCATGGGGTTCCAAAGAGTCGGACATGACTTAGTGACTGAACAACGACGACAAAGGGGAAAAAACATTTAAGATGGACAGGATATCATGTATAAAAGTATGAATATTGGAAAGCACAGGAATATTCTAAAAACAGTAAAGAGACCAGATTGATTAGAATGAAAGAGCTTAGCAAAGTGAATTGTTATCAATAAGATTTAGCATATTATAAAATTTCTTGTAGATATTCATTATGTCCTTCAGTCTTTTTAATTCCAAACCCATTCTTGTCCGTAAAAAGAATTGGCCGTTAGTAGTAACTGGAAGAAAAGCAGATTTGAGTTATGAAAGGTTTGGGGAAGCTATGGCCAGAGCAAATACTGCTAGCCTGTTTTTTTGTAAATAAAGTTTGATTGGAACACAACCATGCCTGTTCATTTACATATAGTCTGTAGCTGCTTTTATTGAGTTGAGCATTTATGACAGTGGCCTGCAGAGTTAGAATAAACTGAAAATATTCACTCTCTGGTCCTTCACAGAAAACGTTTGCAGTTGCCTTCCTTCAATCCCGTGAGTCTTCACTATAAATAACAAATAATAGGATTTCTCAACTCTTAAGATTTCAGGCCAGATTTGTCATGGAGGGTGGGACAAGGGGAGCTGACTTATGTATTGTAGGATGTTTAGCAGCCTTCCTAACCTCTACCTAATACATGCCGGTAACACCTTTTCTTTCCCTCTCCACTCCCACCCTCCTGTATCCCTCAGGTTGTGACAGAAATGTCTCTGATGTTGCCAGATGTCCTTTGGGGATCAAAATCACCCTCGGTTGAGAATCACAAAACATATGAATACCATAAGCGGGGTTTTTCCCGTGTTAGTGATTTTGAGTAATAAGTATTTCTTCTTTATTTTTGTGTGCGTTGTTGCTCAGCCATGTCTGACTCTCTGTGATCCCACGGACTGGAGCCCACCAGGCTCCTCTGTCCGTGGGATTGTCCAGGCAAGAACACTGGAGTGGGTTGCCATTTCCTTCTCCAGGGGATCTTCCCGACCCAGGGATTGAACCCAGGTCTCCTGCATCACAGGCAGATTATTTACCTTCTGAGCCCCCTGGGAAGCCCAGTTTTATCTCTAGGTCCGCTTTTGGCAATTAAAATATCTCTATTCTTCTAGTCTTCTGTCTTAGATAATACACCTATCTGTAAAGGGAATTGTAAGTCAGTCAGTTATATGTAGGAAGCAGGAGAGCATAGTGAGTAAAGCATGGACCTTCAGGCTTGACTTCCTGCCTGCCTTTCAGTTTTGTCACTTATGGACTGTGATCTTGGATAAGATGTTTAACCTCTCTATGTATCTGTTTTCCAGTAGGGCTATTAAAAAGAATTAAAGGAGATAATGTGATACAGTGTGCAGTTTAATGCCTTGTGATATAGTAAATGCCATGTAAATGTTTAGTAGTATTAGTATTTACTCATATGCATAGTGTCATACAAACCTAAAAATTATATGAAATAAAATTCAGTTGTATTATGAAGGGGCAGTTTAACTTTTACTAGGACTAAAATGTAGCATGAGCTTTTTATTTTGTTTTTATTTTCTAGGTATTACATGAAACCTTCCCTAAACATACATTTCTGATGAATGGCCTAATTCAAGGAGTAAAGGTAAGATCAGTCCTGTGTATATACATATGTATATATATATTCATGTACACAAACATGCACACATACACTTATATATATGTAGTCCTGCCAGTCCGTTATGCTGTTAGATCAGTCTGCTAAGTGTTAATTTTTACAATTGGAGTATATACCTCAAGGGATTGCTTAACACTTTTTAAATGAACTGAGTTTTAAATCTATTTGGCTCATATATAGCTAACTACTATGTATAATAATGATAAGCTACATCATAACAGATTTCCCCAGTGTTTTATGTGTTGGCATTTTCATTATGGAGATCTGAACACTTTTGTAAACTAGAAACATGAATGTATATTGAAGAGAAAAGAACTAATTAAAAAATACACGAATATGAAATATATTGATATGGTAAAGTATTGATTATTCTACAGTTTCTTTACTGTTGATTCCCTGTGATCAACAGGTTTATAAATAGAAAATAAGCATATAATATTCCTTCTAGAATTGCTAGTGTAGAGTTGTAGTCAAAAATTCATTAGAACATTTTGTATCTAATGTGCTACAAAGCCCTGCAGATGATTCTGGACAGTCTTGGGAATTTTCAATTATGTACAGACAAGAAATAAGCTCCTTATCTAAAATTTGATGATGTACTTATTTTGGAAATAGACTTGTTTAAAATTCTTCTTTAAGATGATTTATTTTGGCTCATCAATATACATAGTATATGTATTTTCTTCATTTAACTTTTTTTTAGGGTTTGTTGTCCTTCCTCAGTGCCCCTCTTATTGGTGCTCTTTCTGATGTTTGGGGCCGAAAATCCTTCTTGCTGCTAACAGTATTTTTCACGTGTGCCCCAATTCCTTTAATGAAAATCAGCCCATGGTATGTACACATTCAGATTATGGCAATTAAATATTAACTGTTAATTTTTTTCTGAATATTCCCTCATTTCTTTCACTTTTTCCATCTTATTTATATAGGTTTTAAATATATTTTTCTAATACATTTATTCTTTGATACAGATAAAATACAGTAGCTGAGTAATATAGCTAATTAAAAATATAGTAGTAAGTAATAAAATATTTTGAACTTGTTGCCACTATAGAAGCATGTAGACTACTAGCTAACTTGCTTTTGGATTTCATAGCCCAAATTTCAAAACAATATTTTAGGGATTGGATAGAGTTGCTAATTTTTAATTTTCTTAAGTAGAATGTTTAAGAAAAAAAAACACAGTTTATCATCATTATCTGTATTAATTAGGAAGAGATCTAGTTATATATCAGTTAAGTTCCAAATAATAGTTTCTTAAAATCAGGAAAACTCGTTGCTAGTTTCTCTCTGCATGTGGAAGAAGTCTGGAGTTGAGCAGTTGGGAGCTGATCTGGCAGGTCCTGGAAAGCAGACTTTTTCTGTCTTCACGCTCTGCCATCCTCTGTTGTCACCTTGCTGTCCGGGATGGTTGCTTATGTGAGTTCCAGCTTGTCGTCGCCTTCAGGCAGCAAGGTGGAAGGAGTGACTTAAGAAGAGCACATCGCCTTCTTTTAGGGAAACTTCAGAATTTTTACCCAACCTCTGCTTGCGTCTTTTTGGTCAGATTGCAGGCACATCCTAGTTAAGAGAGACTGGGCTCTTGGCCGCCTTGATTAGACTCAAAAGTCTTTCACTGGGGAAGAAGGGAGGGAAAACTCACAAAGAGAATGATTTTCCCAAGAAAATAAAGCCTTAGTTTAGTTGTAGATAACTGTATTAATTCTTTGACTAACGTTCTTCGCCACTTGAATGTTATTGTTAGTTACTTCTACATCGTAGATGGGCTGTCTTTCCGTGGTGTATCTAGAAAGGCCAGGGGTGTTTATGGGGCAGGATCTTCCTCTCTCATAGGTGAGATATTACCCTAAAGGCCAAACCCCTGATGAATACTAACCATGTAAATGAAATCTTACTAAACAAATCTAGGGCATGAACAAATAATTTGCTGTGGAAAGCAGCATGTTAGAAAAAAATCTAGTAAGTAGTAAAGTCCTGCTGGCATGATATTTTGAAAGTGAAGTGTGATTATACTGGATTTTAAAAACTGAACGTCATCATTATAACAGAAACTTCTTATTCTCAGCAAGGTATGTTTGAATCATGAATAGCAAAATGTAGTTTGCTTTTTAAAATGGCTTTTGTTCATTTTATAGTACCTGTATTGGACACTGCCATGCAGGTTTCTTCTATATGGAAACTGAATTCTTCGTTTTGGCAACATTTGAAGAGCTAAAGATAACTTAGGGAAAAACATCTAGTTTTTTATATATAAGCTCAAGGTAATAGAAACTGAGGAACTAACTTGCCCCCTCAGTTTTATTTACTAAATTTCATTTTTTTGTGTAGTACTGTGATGGGAAATAAGATGAATTACAGTAGACTCTAGTTTATTGCTATTTTTAGTAGAAACAACAACAAAGCCACTTAATAAAACAACAAAGCCACTTACCCAACAGTTGGGTAAAAAATTGACCTGAAAACATTATCTAATTTTAAATATTCCTGCACAGTAGCTGAGCTGCTATGAATGGCCCACTTCTAGCCCAATGTTTTTGTAGTATCTGGAGCTTATGATTTATAGGAGAATTAATCTATGAATTGTCTACTAGCTGTTGACTGAAATTAGCTGTTCTTACATTAGTTCACTTATAGAAATCAAGGTAGATCAAGGTAATGGTAATTGTTCTAACCTTTTCTTGTCAATTGTCTTTTAATCCTAGGTGGTACTTTGCTGTTATCTCTGTTTCTGGGGTTTTTGCAGTGACTTTCTCTGTGGTATTTGCATATGTAGCAGATATAACCCAAGAACATGAAAGAAGTATGGCATATGGCCTGGTATGTACGTTTATTCTAATACCTTTATCTGCTGAAAAACACTCCATATTGTCTCTTATTACAAGGAGTACAGCCTTTGCATTACAAGATTATTTTTGCATAAATACATTTTATAAAAATCATCCATCAGATCACATTAAAGCATTTTTTCAGTACAAAAGCCATGTAAGTTCTGCTGTTTTCATTCAGTAAGTATTTGTCAGACATGTCAGATTTGAAATTATAGTGAAATATTTTTACCTTATAGAAGTTCTTTTTAATAGACTACTAAAGGAGCTATTTAATATGTAATAAGATTTAAAATTACTAATATATAATGGCTCATCTAAAAGAGAATAGGTTAATATCCATCTCTAGGATCCCAGACCTTTTCTGTGGCTTTGGGGGCCACATATAGTCTCTCTCATATTCAACTGTTTTTTAAATTAATTTTTATTGAATAAATCTGACATAACATTATTTAACTTTGAAGTACACAAAGTGTTACTTTGATACTTTTATATATTGTAATATAATTGCTGTGTATTTACCATACTACACAATTGTAGTACAATACTGGTGTCTGTATTCATTCTACCTCGCATTGGCTCTCTCTGGCCTATTTACTACTCCTTGCAAGTTTGTCTCTCATTTTCTTTTGTTTTTGCTCGTGGGCATGTGTTTACATCACTTTTAATGTGAAAGAACCATTTATAGATAGATTTAGCCCACAGGTGGTAGTTTGCCAAACTCTGAACACTGTTTTGGTAAACTAAATACTTAGTGGCAGTATAGTCTGTTGTCTGTCAAATCAAATTAACAGATCATGATTAGATAGCCAGAAATGGGACAGTGATGAGTTTCAGCAGATAGGCGGCAAGCATCTTCTGTTAAATGACTGAATATCGTGTCAGGCTGAATCTTACTTTTATGAGAGACTGTTTATCTTTGATTCAGAGATCAAAAGGAATATTTAAAAAATCATGGAATTAGGATTTTGAAGGAAATACAGTCAGAAACTTACAAAAAAATTAATCAGTTGTAAACTCAAGTACATTAAATGATGAGGTTGATGATAGCCAGGATGTTTTTAAGCAGCTTCCTGCTGCAGTTGGTAAAGAATCTGCCTGCTCAATACAGGAGACAGAAGAAATGCCAATTCAGTCCCTGGGTTGGGAAGATCCCCTGGAGTAGGAAATGGCAACCCACTCCAGTATTCTTGCCTAGAAAATCTCATGGACAAAGGAGCCTAGTGGCTACAGTCCATGGGGTCACAAAGAGTCAGACGTGACTGAGCATGCACACATGCGTACTATAAAATTATCCATTTTATGTGGATAGATAAATCAGTTTTGTGGCCATAGTCCAGGTTGTTTCTGTTTTTGCTCAAGGAACTTATTTTGTCTTAGCTAAATCCTTGAAATTAATAATTTTCACCCTGGAAGCTTTATGTTTTAAAGGCACAACTAGTAAATAACAACTTTAGTCTTCTCAAAGTAATATGGATGCAGATAAAAAGGGTTAAGGTGATCTTTGTGGCCCTCTTTCTATTTGGTCAGAAACAAATGGCCACCAGGTGGGGAGAACTGAGAGAAGGGAAGTGACATGAAATAATCTACACTCTGATTAGACCTTTTCACTCTGCCTTTGCGCCGTGATCCTGAGAATATTCCCAGATATCTCATTGACTTTCACAGTGAGAACCATTGCCCCTTTCCCAGCTCAGTGCCGGAGCTCTGCTTATACCCAGGTCCCTCTGAGACCACAGCCCACTATAATTAATTTCTAGAGTTACTGAAACAAAATACTATCAGAATCCAGTTTTAAAATGTTTCTAAGCCTGAAGGGTTCCCTTGGGCACATCTGGCATCCATCTCCACTTCACCCCTGACCTCAGGCAGTCACCAATCCACTTTCTGTCTCTGTAGTTTTGCTTTCAATAGAAATTTCATATAAAGAAATGATGTAAAACGTAGTCTTTTGTGTCTACACTTAGCATAATCTTAGAGGGTTTATCTGTGCTGATACATACATCAGTAGTTCCTTTTCATCGCCATGTAGTATTCCACCGTGTGGGACATACCACATTTTGTTTAGCCATTTACTGGTTGATGAATATTTGGGTTGATAGCTAGATGTTGATAGTTATTAGAATTTTATGTATTTGTCAGATAGTTGACCACTGACAATTGAATTGCTTATCCTGAACGTGTGTTATTAATAAACAGCTGTAGGAACTTCCCCAGGTGGTCTACTGCCCAGGACCCACATTTCCAATGCAGAGGGCCCAGGTTGGATCCCTGGTGAGGGAACTAGATCCTGTGTGCCGCAACTAAGTTGGCATGCTGCAACTAAAGATCCCACATGCTGCAGCTAAGACCAGTGCAGCCAAATAAATAAATAATAAATATAAGCAGCTATAAATAAGCACTCCTGTGCAGGTTAAATGCTCCATGCAAAAGTCAGGAAGAGCATAGAAACAGTAAAGCACAGAGCAGTGAGCAGGAGCTCATGGACCGCCAACATTAATTCTAACTACCCTCTGAAGAGTGTGGTCTCTCTCAGGTGTTACGTGCTGCCACATCTACTGTTGGTTTGCAGAACACTTTGTCCAGTAGGCCAGATATGTCTGGGCTTAGCAGTTTTTCTCCACCTGTGTCTTCTCTACTTTAATCTGCATCTTCACCAGACGTGTATGGACTTCCTCAGAATTTGAGAGAGACATGGTTAGAGATGTGCTCAATATCAAGGGTCGAAGCTCTTGTTCTTCCTAACCCTACCACCTAATGATGATCAAGCTCAGTTTTGTGTTGTGGCTTAACACTGTTACTGCTGAAGAGAGAAACTTTAGTCTTTCAGCTGTATTTCAGCCAGCTTTAAATATGTGACAAAGTAAAAATTCATTTAATTTTAATTTTAGTATTGGGGGAGAAATCCCAGTGGCATTGAATTTCCACAGAGTATTGTTTTAGACTGTTTCCACAGAGCACCAGGGGACTGTGGAAGCACCCTGGGGACCAGCATGCCGGCAGCTGGGGTAAGGGGAGTATTTGGACGGTAATCCAGGCCCCCAACCCCTCTTCAACTAAAGCAATTTTTGTTTATTTTTAAATATATTTTTACTTATAACTTTGTCGGCAGGATTTATTTAAACAGAGGGCTCCAAGGCTTAAAAGAAAGTGAAGCCACTATCTTAGAGGTTATTACATGTTTTTAGTTAAGAATCCAGTTCTTTTCTCCTCCTGCAGAAGAAGAATGTGTAAGAAAACCGGCACAGGGCGGAAGGAAGGGAGCAGCAGGAGGACTGACATCACTCAGAGTCTCCAGGTGTGGAAGGAGTGCAGCCAGGCTGTCCTTACTCATCTCTTTCTGTTGCTCTCGATTTGCTGCAGGTTTCGGCAACATTCGCTGCAAGTTTGGTAACCAGTCCTGCAATTGGCGCTTATCTTGGGCGAGTGTACGGGGACAGCTTGGTGGTGGTCCTGGCGACAGCGATAGCTTTGCTAGATATTTGTTTTATCCTGGTTGCCGTGCCAGAGTCATTACCTGAGAAGATGCGGCCTGCGTCGTGGGGAGCACCCATTTCCTGGGAACAGGCTGACCCCTTTGCGGTAACTTTGTACACTTTGGCAAAAACATGAATGTGTGATTCAGTGCAGCATTAATGTTTTGTTGCAGATGTTTCTTTGGGGAAAACATCGTGATTAATTTTTATAACTATTTTGGAAACTTCAGAATAGTTTTGGGGAGGATGAGAATAAACTGGGGGAAAAAAAATGACAACTAATGTCTGTATGTACACTGCCAGAAGATACCTCTGCATGTTCTTAAGAATAGTTCAGTGTTTTGATATAAAACCTTATATCGGTCTTTTTCTTGTTCTAGTCCTTAAAAAAGGTGGGCCAAGACTCCATTGTGCTGCTCATCTGCATTACCGTGTTTCTTTCCTACTTACCAGAGGCAGGCCAATATTCCAGCTTTTTTTTATACCTCAGACAGGTAAAATTCTTTTCTACTAAAGTGGACTTTTCTTTCATTGTTTAGTGCCTTAATAAAAAAATTTAATCTTGAGAGAGCTATAGAGACTTTTAAAAATGACTATCATTTTAGACATATGGCTCACTAGAATTAACTTCCTAGTTAGTGTGACTGACGCATTTCTATTAAGACTTTTGGCTTAGGCAAAAAGAGATAATCTCCTGTCAATGTATGTGGTTTGAGTTTATATGTTCCTTACAGAGGTGACGGAATGCTTTAATCCACTCACCTGCCCCAGACAGTCTCTCTGTGATTTAGAGCATATACTAATAAAGCAGCTAGCCAGAATGAGCGCATTTGTTTTTTTCTCCTTGACACTAATCTTTTTGGCAGAGATTAAGCCTTTATCAATATGCATGAAAATTACAAAGTGGTACAATATTTATTTGTAAAATAGATTTTAAATGCTTGATAGCAGTCTCCAATTTAGGAAATCAAAATTAAGGGATCAGGATTTAAATTTACTTTATCTGAGTTAAGTAGCTATTATTTTCAGCATCCTACTTTGTTATAATTTTGGTTCTCAGTGAATGTCAGATTCTTCCTCTGAGGAGTTTTTTGATTATGAATGAATTGCATTTTCTTTTCTTGTCCTATTTAATGTTAATATACAGGTAGTTAGTATGGTATTTTTTGTGCTTTTATATTTATTAATGTTACTTTTCTGGAAACCCTCTAGATAATGAAATTTTCACCAGAAAGTGTTGCAGCATTTATAGCAGTCCTTGGCATTCTTTCTATTATTGCACAGGTGAGTTTTCTTTCTCATTAGAGGGAAAGATGTTTGAAGGTTCAGAGATAACAATTCTGTTAGTATAGGTAGTACTGATTGACACATACTAATCAACATATGATGTAAACAAGAAAGACAGTTTATTAACTTACACTAGACTATAGTCACCTGCATAAAATCAGAAGTTTTATGTTAGTCTTGTTCTACTGTTGAATGATTCATTCAGTAAATGTTCATTGAATACATATCATGAGTCAGGCTCTTGTGATATAGCAGTGAACTTAACTAAATCCCTGCTGTTGTAAAGTTAGCATTCTTGTGGGATAAGAGGATGAATAAAAGTGTTGGTGTAAACATATCTGGTGTAATGAAAACTGGAGAAAAAGGGTAAAAGGGATGCAGCACGTGGCTAGGAGCAGGGTGTTATTTTATCTGGGAGAGTGGGAAGGCTTTGCTGATACAAGTGACCTTTGAGCCGAGACCCAAAGGAATGAGGAACAATCCACTAGAATACGTGGAGGAGGAGAATTCCGAACCACCAGCACAGAACCACACCTCTGAGAGAACATTCCTAGATGTGTGAGAAGCAGCTATGGGGCAGGATGGCTGTGGTGCAGTGAATAAGGGAGACTGTCAGGAAATTAAATCCAAGAGGTAGAGAGGGACCAGATTTGTGTGGGTTCTTCCACGCCTCCGTAAGACTTGACAGGAAGATAGGAAGCCATGGGAGCGTTTTGAGCAGAGAAGTGACATGAAGGTATTTTTATCTTGGAAAGTCAGTTGGGAGCCAGTGGTTGTTTGAAGAATAAGATATTAATCAACACAAGAATCTGGATTTCCTTAGGAGATATTTCATCCTGACCTTCATATTATCTCTGTTCCACACTTTCCCCAAGGTGGAAAAGACTCTCCCCTTTCTTCCTGTTTGGCTTTGATTTTCTAGATTCTGTAAGAGAGCGCATGCGCGCGCGCACACACACACACGCGCGCGCACACACACACGGTCTACCCTAACACACTTTCCCACCTGAAATCCAGTCTCCTGGGTTGCAGCTTTGTCTTGCTGTACTCTTAAAATGGTAAGTAAACTCTATTTGATAGTATTCTTGGATGGTTCACCATCTCCTAGGTAGGATTGCTTCTGCAGATCTCATCATTTATGAATTTCTGGTAGGTTTAGTTAAAAACTTTAAATTCTATAATATACTTCCCCTGTGACCTCACACATGCATACATGTGGCACTAATTATTAGTCTTATTTTTAACCTCAGTTTTATCCTAAAAATCCTTGATCTGGAAAAACATTGTATTTAAATATTCATTCCTTGCTATCAGGAATGTGTTCTTCATCTTTGAAGGAAAATAAAGTATTGCTGGTATATACAAATAGCTTTTAAAAAAAAAAAACACCTTGCTGAACACAAAGGAAAGTGTACTAAGACTAAAGCTTGATGAGTTATCAAATGTTAACTGACCTTGAATCCCGAGATAAATCTAGCCTGATAGTTATGTCTTATCTTTCAGATATTGCTGTGATTAGATTTGCTACTATTTTATTTGATTTAGATCTTAAAGAGAGCAGGCTAACAGTTCCTATAATGACGCTTAATTAAGAGGTTAGTAGCTGTACATTCTAAGTTCTGCTTCATACTAAACTGAGTATGGAAGCTGTAGGTGGGCACCTGGTAAATTTGGGCACACTAGGGACTGCTTGAATGAGTAATTGAAGGTGCTTTAGGGGAAATTTTCCCTTTGCTCAATAGATGGCATCAGGTACAAAGGATACAAAATGGAAAACAGCCCTAAGAAGAGCTCAGAATCAGGGCGGGCAGACATGTGAACCCAGGAGGGAGCATGGTTGGGTTTGCCTTAGAAAGAGTCCCGCAGTAGCAGGTTCATGAGGGCTGTGAATCTGGGAAGGAAGAAGCCTCGGCCCAGCCGGCCTTGATAGCACAGCAGATGCTGTATCCAGAAACATGGTCCACAAAGAATGTAGTACTTAATTGACCTACATAGGGATGGGGGCCTACATAGGGATGTAGTTTATGAGATGTGAAATCACATTTCTGAAAGTGAGAAAATTAATTTAAATTTCAGAAACAGATGAATAGGAGTATGTAGCCTGCATGTAAATATTGATAATTATAGTTTGTCATTATATGAATTAAAATATCAAGTATAGTTTATAGCCCTAAAGGTAGAAGCATTATGTTTTCATTTCTGGCAGGTGCACAGTTGAGAATGCCTTCTCCCCGTTGACCTCTCAAGGCAGTGAAAAACCAGTCTCTGTGTCTCCCCAGCAGCACAGAGCTGCTTGCAGCCCGCACCGGTGCCTCCCTTTGTTGACTTCCCGCGGGCCCCTGTGCCTTTGTTCCTGCCCTGCGTACTGCCTGCCCCTCTTACCCCTTGAGTGTTCCTTCTCTGAGTTCCCATATAACTTGCCTATATCTCTTTCATGGTACAAAATGCACTGTATTATGAATTTTACCTATTTATTTCTGATTATTTTTGCCTCAGTAGATCATGAACTCTAGTAGAGCTCTTAGAAGATGTGAGGTCAGAATTATATCATAACTGTTTTTGTCACTCTAGCACCCTAAACTGCACCTGCAGCCCCATGGGTGCGAAATTAAAGGTCACTTTTTTTCCATAGTAAATATAGCAGTGTAGCTTCTCACCCAGAATTACGAGATCTAATAACATGTACAGCCTTCCAGTGGAAGCCGCATGGTTTCCGTCCCCTTTGGGGCCTTTACTCTCTGGTCTGCCATCAGCCCCATCACTGCCATGGCACCAGTAGGCATGAGTTCATTACATTTCACTAAATATTCACACGAGTACGTGAATACAGTTCGTTCTACACACTTCTCCTCCTTGGTGCAGTCATCTGGTCCCCTGTGTCCTGGTGACATCCAGATTTATACCAGGCCAGTGCTGTCGGACACATCTGGACATCTCACACCTGACATGGCCGTGACTGCAGCCCGGCTTCCTTCCACCCACGCTGCTCATCTCATTTGGTGCCTTCACCGCTCTCCCAGCTGTTGAGGCCACGAACCTTGGCACCATTCTTGATTCCTTCCTTTCTCCTTCTCCTACATCCAACCCATTAGATGGCATCTCCTTTCACCTCTCTCTCCAAAATATATTTTGGGTATTTTTGTTTGCGTGTTTGTCTTGTTTTTGTTTTTCAACTTTTTTTTTTTTTCTTCAACTTTTAATTGTATATTGGAGTACTGCTGTGTGACGATGTTGTGATAGTTTCAGGTCTACAGCAGAGTGATCCAGCCATACATACATGTATCCATTCTCCCCCAGTCTCCTTTCCCATCCAGGTTGCCACACAGCATTTCACAGAGCTCCCCGTGCTATACACGAAAGTTCACTTGTATAATTTCTTTTTAGATTCTTCACATAAGCAGTATCACATGGTATTTCTCTTTCTCTGACTGACTTCACTAAGTATCATAATCTCCAGGTCCATCCATGTTGTTGCAAATGACATTATTTTATTCTTTTCAATGGCAGAGTAATACTCCATTGTATATATGTACCACATCATCTTTATTCATTCACCTGTCGATGGGACTTTTTAGGTTGCTTCCATGTCTGACTGTTGTAAACAGTGTTATAGTGAATTCGAGAGCATGTATCCTTTCAGACCATGTTTTTCTCCAGATTTATGCCCAGGAGTGGGATTGCAGGGTCATGTGGTAGCTGTTTTTATTTTGAGGAACCTCCATACTGTTCTCTGTAATGGCTGTACCAATTACATTCTCATCAATAGTGTAGGAAGGTTCCTTTCTCCGCTCACCCTCTCCAGCATTTATTGTTTGTAGATTTTTTTTTTATGATAGCCATTTTGACTGGTGTAAGGTAATACCTCATTGTAGTTTTGATTTGCATTTTTCTAGTAATTCGTGATGTTGAAAATCTTTTCATGGGCCTCTTGGCCATCTGAGGTGGATTTCTTATAGACATCATATATGTGGGTCTTTTTTTTGTATCCATTCAGCCACACTATGTCTTTTGGTAGTGCATTTAATCCATTTGTTTACATTTAAGGTTAAGTATTGATGTAAATATCCTTATACGTTTAAGGATAAGTATTGTGTTCCTATTGCTGTTTTCTTAATTGTTTTCAGTTGTTTTTTTCCCAGTTTGTTTTTGTAGGTCTTTTTTCTTCTCTTTCATTATCTTCTTTTGTGGTTTGATGACCATCTTTAGTGTTGGGTTTGGTTGCTTTTTCTCTTTTGTGTGTTTATCTATTGTAGTTTTTGGGTTTGCTGTTCCCCTAAGGTTTCAATATAGCAGTTTGTATATATACAATGTTGTTTTAAGTTGCTTGTTTCTTTCTTGCCTAGAGGAGTTTCTTTAGCATTTGTTGCAAAGCTGGTCTGGGGGTGCTGAATTCTGTTAGCTTTTACTTGTCTGTAAAACTTTTGATTTCTCTGTCAAATCTGAATGAGAGTCTCACTGGACAGAGTATTCTTGGTTGTAGGTTCTTCCCTTTCATCATTTTAAATATATCATGCCATTCCCTTTTGGCTTGCAGAATTTCTGCTGAGAAATCAGCTGAAAACCTTATAGGAGTTCCCTTGTATATTATCTGTAGTTTTTGCCTTGTTGCTGTTAATATTTTTTCTTTGTCTTTAATTTTTGTCAGTTTGATTACCATGTGTCTCAGTGTGTTCATCCTCAGATTTTTCCTTCCTGGACTTGGTTGACTGTTTCCTTTCCCATGTTAGGGAATTTTTCAGCTGTTATCTCTCCAGGTATTTTCTTGGGTTCTTTTGCTCTTTTCTTCTGGGACCCATATAATGCAAAGGTTGGTGCATTTAATGTCCCAGAGGTCTCTTAGGCTCTCTTCATTTCTTTTCATTTTTTTCTTTATTCTGTTTGTCAGGAGTGATTTCCATCATTCTGTCTTCCAGGTCACTTATCCGTTCTTCTGCCTTAGTTATTCTGCTGTTGATTCCTTCTCATGTATTTTTCATTTCAGTTATTGTATTGTTTATCTCTGTCTGTTCTTTAGTTCTTCTAGGTCTTTGTTAAATATTTCTTGCATCTTTTCGATCCTGCCCTCCATTCTGTTTCCAAGATCCTGGATCATCTTCACTATCATTATTCTGAATTCTTTTTCGGGAAGGTTGCCTGCCTTCACTTCATTTAGTTGTGTTTCTAGGGTTTTATCTTGTCCCTTTGTCTAGAACATAACCCTCTTCCTTTTCATTTCATCTAACTTTTTGTGATTGTAGTTTTCATTCTGCGGGCTGCAGGATTGTAGCTCTTCTTGCTTCTGCTGTCTGCCCTCTGGTGGATGATGCAAGAGGCTTGTGCAAGCTTCCTGATGGGAGGGATTGATGGTGGGTAGAGCTGGGTCTTGCTCAGCTAAAACTTTGTCTGCTAATGGGTGGGGCTTCTGTTGGTTGGTGGCCTGCGGTGAGCCAGCACTGGAGCTTGCAGACTGTTCGGTGGGGCTGATGATGCCTCCTTAGGACTTACGCCATCGAGGACTTCCAGGAGCTGCTGCTGCTCGTCCCTGTGAGCCACAGCCACCACCACTGCCCCTCACCACCTCCTCGGCACGAGACCCTCCAGCACTAGCTGGCAGGGCTGGCTCTGTCTCCTGTGGGGCCACTGCTCCTTTCCCCTGGGTCCTGGTGTGCCCTCCAGGAGTGGTGTCTGTTTCCCCCAGTCCTGTGGAAGCCCTGCAGTCAAATCCTGCTGGCCTTCAAAGTCAGTTTCTCTGGGGATTCCTCCTTCTGTTGCTGGATAGCCAGGTTGGGAAGGTTGATGTGTGGCTCAGAACCTTCACCCAGTGGGAGAACTTCTGTAGTATAATTGCTTTCCAGTTTGTGAGTCACCCACCCAACAGTTAAGAATTTTATTTCATCATGATTGCATCCCTCTTAACATCTCATTGTGGCTTCTTTGTCTTTAGATGTGGGGTATCTTTATTGGTGGGTTCCAGCGTCCTGTCAATCATTGTTCAGCAGTTATTTGTGATTCCAGTGCGCTCTCAAGAACTGGGTGAGGGCGTGTCCTTCTACTCCACCATCTTGAACCTGTCTCCCCCAAACCTATTTTGAATCGAAGTATTTCTCACCATCTCCATTCTTAGGAACCTTGTCTACCATGACAGGTAGCCTCCATTTGGTCTGTTTCCATACCTGTCTCCCTACTGTTTATTTGCCGCTTGACAGAGGGAGTTTTGTGAAGTTGAACTTAAGTCTTTCTGAAAGTTTAATATTCTCTGTCACAATCAGAATAACATCTAGGCTCTTGACAAAACCTCATTTTCCTCTTTTCTCCATGTACACTTGGATTGGAGTGTTCTTTTCCCCTGGATACTCATATAACTGCCCTTCCTTTTCATTCAGTGCTCACCTCAGAAAGGCCTTTCCTGCACATCCTGGTTTGAGCAGCACCTCTATCACACTACCTTACTTTATTTTCTTCACAGCAGCTACAGCCTCAAATTTGACTATTTTCTCTCTACTTGGAGATGATATAGTGGGTTAGACAAAAAGTCCGTTTGGGATTTTCCATCTTATGGGAAAACCCGAACAAGTATTTTTGACTAACCCAATATTTTCTGAACAGTCCTTTGATCTATTCACTGTTCCCAAGTTGGTGCCCTCAGACCTAAAATAGCCATTGCATATAGTAGGAACTGGGCAAATATTTGTTGACTGAATGACAAGTTGATGTCAGTTAACTGTTAATTAGCTGTGTCATCTTGGTTAAGTCATAAGTCATTTTAACTTTTGGGACTTGGTTCTTTTGGTTCTCTTGAAAATGAGAATTATATTAAATTAAGGGATACTAATTTTTTTTCCCGCCTAGCTCAGTCTAGATACTAAATAAGAAATTTCTTCCTTTATATTATTAAGAATATTGTGACATTTAAAATTGTGCATGCTTTCTAAAACACATATTAGGAACTTATACTAGGTGCTGGGGATACAGAGAAAAAAATTCTTGCCCTTGGGAGAAAATCAGTGTCTCAGTTAGAGTATCATACACAGAGGAAGTTTTTCTTTTCTAATTGCTTACTCTGGGTGAGTTCCCTTTTGTGGCTGTGGTTTTTGAAGAATGTAATCCAACAAGGTTTCATGCTTTGTGGAATGCAATTTTGTGTTCAGTTGATTTAAGGGGAAATCTCAGAGAAGAAAGCTGTGAGTGTTAACTGTTCAAGAATCATGAAAAGAATCTTCATTTACTACCCACTGGCTTATTTGAATCTGATTAAACTCTTAAATGATTGTCTCAATTTAATGAATTTTAAACTTGTACTTGATAATTTTGAGTTGAGTGCATTAGCCAGTCATCAAGTAGTGATCTGAATTATTTTCACTTCTTCCTTTATGGACTTAACCAGCTATCTAAAGGGATGTATTTAACACTAAGGTACCCAAATCATTGCTGAATTTTTCTTTGAAAGAAAAGCAAGAAAACCCAATCTCTTATATTGTTTATTAAATGTGCTGGGCACAATGCTAAGTTTATCATTTCATCTAGCTCATATGACAAAGTTTTGAAGTGCATACTATTTTCGTGATCTTGTAAGAGACAAGACTGAGTTTCAGAGTGAGTGACTTGCCCAGGGTCACATGGTTAGAGCCAAGACTATGATTAAGGCTGTTTTTCCCAAAGCTGTGTTCTTATTTATTATCCTATACTACTCCCAAGTCATACTTGTTAAACTGATTTACTGTTCATAAAAGCATCATGGTTTCAGCAGTCAGTTAATTTAGTGAAGGATATGTAAGTAACTGTACTGTTCCAGTTTTCTTTCGTCAGGAGAATAAGCATTTTGGATTAATTTGGACCTGTAAAAAAATGTTTTAAGCTATTATGTAACAGGAAGTCTCCAAACCATGAGTTAGAACCTGTCATTACTACTATTTACAATTTTTGATTTTAAATGGTCCTCAGTAGAAATGTACTGAACACAAAGTTCACCTTTCTATTTTCAGTTTTCTGACTTTTCCCCTCAATCTGGATCTGTCAGCAGAGGAACCTTTCATCTGCTTATTTCACCTGGTATAGTGATTTCAGGTCTATTCAGGGTAATTGTTGCTGCAAAACCAATGTAGAAATAGTCTACATTTCTAAAACCAAAATGTGGTAATAGTCCTTTTATATTAGATGTTGAAACAGGTTACCATGTACCTTTTTTTTTCTTTTCAGTGTTGAAAAGCTTATTCTGTTCTAATAAACCATTTTGGTGTTTCTTATTTTCCAGACCATAGTCTTGAGTTTACTTATGAGGTCAATTGGAAATAAGAACACCATTTTATTGGGTCTGGGATTTCAAATATTACAACTGGCATGGTATGGCTTCGGTTCAGAACCTTGGTATGTACAAATCTTTTAATTTTCTTAATTTTGGTGTTTGCCTTGTTCTTGTTTTTCACCTTTTTGGGGGTATAACTGACAAAATTTTTATATTTCTTAATTGTTTCTCAAATAAGAATTAGACTTTAATCTATCTTTTGGTATGCTTTTTTTCCCCTCAAAATGTATATAAACAGACTTCTCACTTGTGTATTCTATAGTGGCTTGAGAACAGTGGAGTGACATTTTATATCTAAGCAACAGATTGAGGTTTTTTTAATGAGATTATTGAGCTTTTCAGTCCCCAGTGAGCATTTAATCCAGTTTAGTTTGTTAGGAAATAACATGTAATCCCAGAGCAGCAAGGTTAGGGAAGAAAAAGTGGAGTAATACCACTTTTTTGATCATTACTGATGGCAAACCAGAAATCCAGTTGTTTTGGTTCTGGCTTCATGCTTGGAAGGCTCTCTGCTTTTCTTGCCTCTTTGGTTTCCTGCAGGGAGGTGATGGTAGAGGTGCTGCTGCTGTCAGGCTGCCCATGTACACTTCTCTGCTCAGATCCTACAGGGCTGAACTCCATAGTGTTTGCAGTAGTTTCATTCAGCTGAACACATCACCTGTTTGGGCGTGGATATGAGTAAGCACCCAAGACTGTGTTCTGATGGACATTGTAGTTTTCAGTCTAGCTTGTAAAAGAGATGCGCACAACTTAGTGAAAACATTTCTTTTTTAAACATCAAGCCAGAAGCACATTTAGATCAAATTAGTGCTTTTTTTTTTTCACACCGAATCACAAATCTCTGGGAACCTTGCCATAAGTTACAAGCAAACATTTGGAAACATTTAATGTTTCATTCTGTGTATTATACATGATTCCAACATTCTCCACCCACCCCCAGTCCTGCAGAAATAATACCCAACACACTTTACAGTTTAGATGTGATATGTGATATCCCAATTCTACATTAATACAGCATTCTCGTGAATAAGCGACTGTATTTCTGCTTTCTAGAAGAGTAAACAGGGTTAGACTTTTAAGTGACTTGCCCAGAGTCACAGAGGAAAGAAGAGCTAGTTCTCCTTTCTCCTGTACCACAGCTGTTTCTCAGTAAGAGTTACTTGATTTTAAATACGTATTTACATGTTTACATACAGGTACAATGAAGAATAACAACAACACTATCTCTGTTTTGCTGCTTTTGGTTGCAGGATGATGTGGGCTGCTGGGGCGGTGGCAGCCATGTCCAGCATCACCTTTCCCGCCGTCAGTGCACTGGTTTCACGAACTGCTGATGCTGATCAACAAGGTGGGTTGATAGGAACTAAGATAATTACTTTAAAAAAATACAGGATATTCTGATCCTGTTCTTTTTCCTAAGTACTGAATCATATGCGTATCTTCAGAGTAAAGAATTTTAAATTAGCAACCTAGATGCCCATCAGCAGATGAATGGATAAGGAAGCTGTGGTACATAATACACCTTGGAATATTACTCAGCCATTAAAAAGAATTCATTTGAATCAGTTCTAATGAGATGGATGAAACTGGAGCCCATTATACAGAGTGAAGTAAGCCAGAAAGATAAAGACCAATGCAGTATACTAACACATATATGCGGAATTTAGAAAGATGGTAACGATAACCCTATATGCAAAACAGAAAAAGAGACACAGACGTACAGAACAGAATTTTGGACTCTGTGGGAGAAGGCGAGGGTGGGATGTTTTGAGAGAACAGCATCGAAACATGTATATTATCAAGGGTCAAACAGATCACCAGCCCAGGCTGGATGCGTGAGACAAGTGCTCGGGCCTGGTGCACTGGGAAGACCCAGAGGAATCGGGTGGAGAGGGAGGTGGGAGGGGGGATCGGGATGGGGAATACATGTAAATCCATGGCTGATTCATGTCAATGTATGGCAAAAACCACTACAATATTGTAAAGTAATTAGCCTCCAACTAATAAAAATAAATGGAAAAAAGAAAAGAATTTTAAATTGCTTCATTGTACTAAGTACTCTGTAGTGGTCTGTTTGGGAAAATAATCCAAAAAAAGAGTGGATATATGTATACGTATAACTGACTCACTTTGCTGTACAACTGAAACTAACATTGTAAATCAACTCTAGTCCAATAAAATTAAAAAATAATAAGTTGTGTTCATTGTAAAGAGGAAAAGCAGATTCTAGGATATTATCTTTAGGTGGATATCCTTGTGTCTCAATGTGAATATGTGGCCCTATCTGTTCTTTTGCTAAAAAATTTAGTGATGGTTGACCACCTTATATTCACTAACCATTTAGTTATTACACATTTGCTGTGATGTGTTCGATATCTCAGGGATACACTAAGTGAAGTGAAATCGCTCTGTCGTGTCACTCTTTGTAACTGCATGGACTGTAGCCTGCAAGGCTCCTCCATCAATGGGATTCTCCAGGCAGGAATACTGTAGTGGGTTGCCATCTCCTATTCCATACCCTTTCATTAATATTGTATGTTTGTTATCTGAAGAACATAAAGAACTTATTTTTATTGTCTTATGTTTTTGTGGCAGGAACTCTTAATTTTTAAAATTCTAATAGATGAGGAATAATTCTTTGAAAAGCTTGTTTGTCAAAAGGAAAAAAAGGGGGCATTACAAAAGAGTGGCAGAAGTCACTTGGCTGATAAATAAGGAAAGGACCCTGGCCAAATCAAGTTGCTTTTTAAATTCGGGAGAAGATCCCAGAGATAAAACAAAAATCAGACTATAAAGGGGGTTTGGGGACTTAGCTGGCAGCCCAGTGGTTAAGAATTCACGGTGCAGTGCAGGGGACACAGGTTAGATCCCCGGTCAGGGAGCTAAGATCCCACGTCCTCAGAGCAACTAAGCCTGCGCGCCACAACCAAGACCCAAGGTAGCCAAATAAACAAGCATTTTTTTTAAAAGGAGGGGGGAGTGCTATATTTGACTAAGTGAGATCTTAAGGAGCTGCTTGGGGACAGGTTTTTTAGTATCTGTGCTTATGAACCCATGCCTGATTTTGAACCAGGAGATTTTTTTTTTTTTTTTAGGAAATAAATGATTCTGCTCACTTGTTTCTAAATTAGACCTATGTCTCAGTATACCTGTGCTTACATTTGCATCAAGACAGCTCACTGTACTTTGTAGAGCTTATAGCGTCAAAATAATCTTGATGCCACTGCAATAAGTTGCCAGTGTCCGATAAAAGCTTTGGCTTTAGAATAAGTGATTTCAGGTCTTAGTTATACAGTAGGAAAAACTAAGTGGTACACTAATTTGTTTAAACAATCCAGGTGTCGTTCAAGGAATGATAACAGGAATTCGAGGATTATGCAATGGTCTGGGACCAGCTCTTTATGGATTTATTTTCTACATATTCCATGTGGAACTTAAAGAACTGCCAATGACAGGAACAGACTTGGGAACAAACACAAGCCCACAGCACCATTTTGAACAGGTAATTATAAAAAGTTCCTTCATTTGGCTGGACTGAAAGATGATGTTTTTTGGTCATTTTATAAAAGCTTTTGAGATTCTTAGGTTGAATAAAAACACTTAAAACCAAAGCCCAAGGGACCATATCCTTCTATACACACATTTCTTTATAAAACTGGCTGTGTATTCCTTTCTTCCCTGGATAATTTTTTTTAATTATATATTAATTTCTAGTTTGTCTTATTGTACCTAGTGGCATAGGTTACGGCCATTTGTGTATACTATTTGTCTTTCATGTAAGGCTTCTGGAATGTTAGAGTGCCCCGTATCAGATCTGCCTTTCTACAGAAGTCAGTTAGGTGCTGGTAAACATCTTTGTTCACTAGAGTCCCCTCCTTAAAACTGAAAATATTAACCTTGAAACACAATATCATTTTAGCCAATACAAACAACTCACCAGTCTTTGTATTTAGCAGAGTTCTACATTCATCTTCTAACCAGCTAAGACTGCTTTTAAATAAAAAAGAATGTTTGTTTGCGGGCTCTACCCAGGTAAAACTGGCAGTGCAGGTGTTTGCTAAGGATGAATGTAATTTGGGACTAAAACACAAGTCTGTTTGATTCGTCTCATAGTAACAGCATTATCTGTGTTTTTCTCACTTTCGGTCACTAGTGAATATAACCACCTTTTAAACAAAGAAAATGGTCAGTCATTCTGCCTCTGTAGTTAATATTATGTATTACTTGATTTCAATTTTGAGATTTCCCTGTTTTCTTCTTAAACTAACAATAAAGTGAAAGTTCATGGAATGTGTTCATCTTTTATGCTCCAAGTGACAATATATTTTTGCATGTGTTGTTTTAAAAAAAAAATGGGGCTCTTTCTTGGGTCAGCTGTTATCCCACAGAATTTTATATTGAGAATATGATAGTTTCTTTTCCCTTTGAAAAGGAAAACTCTTTTTTTAACTGTGGCTTTAGTGAAGAAAGAGGAGTCATTGGCTTATAATTCACAGCCATCAGTTATTCTCAAAGATAAGCAATTTCTTATGAGCAAAGATGTCTGTGCAAAAATCTTATCTTTTTCTTCCTCAGAATTCCATCATCCCTGGCCCCCCCTTCCTCTTTGGAGCCTGTTCAGTACTGCTGGCTCTGCTTGTTGCCTTGTTTATTCCGGAACATACGAATCTAAGCTTACGGTCCAGCAACTGGAGAAAGCACTGTGGCAGCCACAGCCATCCTCACAGCACACAAGCGCCGGGGGAGGCCAAAGAGCCTTTGCTCCAGGACACAAACGTGTGACAGCCGAAATCAGGAAGACTTTTCTGTCAGTGCCCAGGTCTTAGTTTTCACCTGTAGTTCTGGATGTACATTCCATTTCCATCTACAATGTACTTTAATAAGATTGTCTTAAGAAATGTATCTGCATGAACTGCGTGGGAACTAAAGAAAGAAAGAACCGGACAGTTTTCCAAAGATGTTACAATTTCTTTTGAAAAGAAATCGTTTATTAGCACCAGTTTCTTGCCACTAAAGCTGTTTGTTTTATTATACATCCTTTAATTAAAATTAAAAACTACATATGTAACTTCTTTAGATACTAGCGATGTCTCTGCTACCATTTCCTTCAGGTGTTGAGCTTTAACTCTGTTTATGCTGACTCAACAGTGAGACGGAGTAGGTAGTATAGTGTGGACCTGTTCATTTTAACATTGTAAAATCCTGAGTCAGATTTTAATATTGTAAAATCTTGGGTCAAATAATTCAAAGCCTTAATGCAGATGCACTAAAGTAAAGAAATGGTAAATGTTTGCATTTAAAAAACAGAATTCTTAAGAAAACTATACTAAATCTGAATCATGTTTCAAGCTTGTTTTTAGTAATTTTATTTTAAACATTATTCACTACTGTTTTTGAAATGAGAAAAGATCAGCCATTTAGAATTTAAATTGGGGTGTTTGGAGCCTGTAAATCTAAATGCTGGCTCGAATTTGTCTCCCAGCTACTTATACCACTATCTTTTAATGTTTGCATAATCATAAGAACCTCAACACTTGAATACATAATCTAAAAATTATATAGTAAAGCTGGTAGCCTTGAAAATGTCAATGTGATATCTATATGTAGATAAATATATATAGTGGCCTTTCAGACTGTCACAGTAACACTTTATTTACAGAGCTAATGTTTGTCCTAAATTTTCAGGACCCTAGAAGAGAGCTTTATACAATTACTGATGTGAATTTCTCTATAGTGTATATTTTTGTGTCCAGTTATATTATTTAAAAAAGTGTTACTTTGTAAAAATTGTACATAAAGTACTGTATAGTTTACACTGTTTTCATCTTGTGTGTGGTTATTGCTTAATGCTTTTTAAACTTGGAACATTCACTATGGTTAAATAAGGTCTTAAAAGAAATGTAAATATTCTGTTAATAAAATTAAATATTTTAATGATTTTTTTTTAAAAGAAAGTCTTGATCTGTGATTCCCTATTTATAAGGCCTGTTTTTGGCTTTGTTACTGTACTTTTACAGTAACAATACCTTCTCCCTTTGAATCCATTTCATTTCCCTCATTTAACAAAATACTGTTATAGGAAGCAAAGAAATGAAAACTTAGTCCATAAATTTACTGGAAATAATTTTCTAAGCACAGGTCTTATAGGTCAGTCCTATTTCTGTTTTTATATACATGTAAACATGTCATATTCCCAAAATATTAATACTTTATTAAAACAAAGCTCAGTTTACAGAAATACATTAAATGCAATATTTTGATTATTAACACATGTACAACTGTACACAGAACAATTTCAAATAAAAGTTTAAGAGGTAGAGAAAATAATTAGCACACTCAGAAGTCTGTATTTAATACCAAAAAGTCTTTAGCAAGTTAACATCAAAATGATCTCTATCCTAGCTGTTGTATCCTTATGTCAAATATCCTCTCCAAACCCTTGTCACAACATTTTATATTACAGTATTTACAAGGAAGAGTCCAATATTGCCGAGAAGCTGCTTTCCAGATTAGTGTTTTCAAGTTATTGTAACTGAGTATTCTTACTAATATAGTATATCTAAATGACAAAAAAACTGTATAAAAACTATCTAATAATGGTTACTAAGTTTTTTTACAATAGATCCCTATTTTAAGACAGTTTGCAGTTCCCAGCAGAGTTTCAAAGTGTGAAAAGACTCAATATTGTGGCTTCACAAAAGAATTAGCAGAGGTTATCTATTTTACTATGGAGGCTAATAACATTGGTGGGTTGTCAACATCCTGAAATGTCTCTTTTCCTCATCTGTGTAATAACATCCTTGAAAATATTTTTTAAAAGTATCACAAGAGCATTAACAATCGATAAACAAAAAATGGTTTAGAGGTTTCTTAAGAGAATGCTACTCTACTGGATGGCTGTCAAGAAAACAAAATGGAGCCCTGTGATTGTGGGTAAGTTTTTTTTAAATCACCTCATTTTTTCCAAGGAACAAATTCTTACTTGAAACTTTCCATTATAGGGAAGAAAAGAAAGCTGTCACTTCTAAAATTATTCACTTTGCCTACTTTACTAAGCGAACATGAAAATGAACCTATTTTGATATTATAAAAGTTAATATTCATGATGCTCTCATAGTAAATATTTTGTGTAAGTACTAATTTTTA
Organism: Cervus canadensis; assembly: GCF_019320065.1. Lineage (NCBI taxonomy): Eukaryota > Metazoa > Chordata > Mammalia > Artiodactyla > Cervidae > Cervus > Cervus canadensis. The sequence goes on along the minus strand of NC_057387.1, from coordinate 41,380,746 downwards.
AAACAATATTCCACTAATACAGATTTAAGTGAATAACAAAACTTCAAATGAAAGAGAACTGGATGACTACAGGCTTCCAGGAAGCATTAAAATCCTATTAACTGGCTCAAATGACTAAAGCACTTTGTACCTAATCTGGTCATGTAATTAGACTGTCCAAAATTTTTTGTGTAATTTATTAAAATTACAGACTTACTCAAAAGATAATTTAAAGGGTTCAAGGAAAATATTTACTTGCTATGAAGAATTTCATTCATTTAAGGTAATTTCAGGATTTTTCCCTTTAAATATCAATAATATATCTCAAGAGGTAATCATTTTCCCTCATAATTCTCAGGTGGCAAATTTAAAATTTTATTGTACTAATGAAAATAATAAAATGAACTGACAGTTTTCTTTGGCTTCATCAAAATACTAATATACCTGAGCAGGTTTTAATGAACCGAGATACTCAATGATCAGGCTCTCCCTTATAAGGATCAATTCTTTCCTTAGAACTCCTGAGAATTTCTAAGGATTAGTTTAATAAAATTCATACTATTCTATAAAACACCACGTTCCAAACTAAAAAGTGTCATTTGTTCAGAATCATCACCGATTTCCAAGTACAGATTTGCCCCTCTAAACTGCATAAAGACAGCAGTAAAGGATCCGATCTAACACAGCAGTAATTCAGGTAAGCTCTGAAACCTGCATGTTCAGAATTTCAGGTCTATGCTGTTACCATATTTTTAGGCCATGTCAGTTTCTAAAACTTCAAAAAAAAAGACGACACTAGGATTAACTGTTTGGTAGCTGCCCAGGAAAATAAGCTGAAGATGTAGAAGGGAGCACTGTGGGTTTTGAAGATGTTTGTAATGCTCCTAAAGTGCCATCTTTCTGATGGTCTGCAAATGAGGACAAAAAAAATTATTTGTATTTATGTTAGTCCTTATATAGTACATTTAATTAAACCACAGTATACAATACACACTACTTCAGAAATGTCTTCTCACCTGGATTATTAAATAGATTTTGGCTGAGTCCACGCAAAGGAATGCTATCTTCCCTTTTCTTCAGATATTTGGATTCCAGTCCTAAATTTTCACCACTTGAAAGAAAAACAGTAATTATGAACTTAATTTGACAAAGTCTTGTTTTCTCTACAGTAAGGTCTGAATGTTTATATACATACATATATGACAATATAACTAACATTTATAGCTTTGTTCAAATCATGCTTTTCAGTGGATTCTTAAGCAAATAATTTATCCTAAGCCAAAGTATACATCTTCTCAGTAAAAATAAGATTTTCTTTTGACCAAAAACCCCTCAAAATTTTGTAGTGCTTCAAAGTTGTCATTATTAGCTATTAATACTCACTACACTAATGAATTCTGGCCAGATGAATAAAAACATGAAATCTTGAAAAAAACCAAGGAGGGGTATTCTGTAGTTGTACTTTCCCTCTTTCAACCACTATATTCCTTCCTTTTAAATCTATCCACTGTTAACAGTTTCTCTAATAGTACACTTGTAAGAAGTTAAAAGATCTTGTAAAGCAATGACATTCTATCTGTAGAATTAAATGATGGTCTTTTCTCAATTTTCAGAAAAAAATGGGTGAATAGGTGTTTTTTCAATTTTAATTTTTTTCTTTAACCTTTGCCACTTATTACTAGCAGACTACAAATAAACAAATTCTAAACAACTCAAAACAGCCCAACAGTCCTAATTTTATAGACACGTGATTATGTTGATTTTGTACCACAAATATCATTTTTTTCTGTTAACTAAAATTGTTCTTGGTGTACATGATAAAGTTAAACATAAACATCATGGTGTTCTATTAATTCCAGGTGTTCTGCCACTTTAACAAGTATGAACTTCAATATAGCAAACATGAACATTTCAGGACCTGAAAGAATTCTCACCTGTTTAAAAAATGGAGGCTCACAAACATTAACTATTATAATACTCATCTTGGTGCTAATTTTAGAGGAGCCAATGAATAAAGCCCAGAGACCTGGAATAAGAAGCCTCTTGGAGCCATGTCAGTAATTTAGTTTGCAACATATTGGGGATAGTGATGGCTCATGATACTGAGTACCAGCAGACACGTTTTAAAGCAATTAAATTTTAAGTAAATAAACATAATGGTAAGAAAACAGTATTAAAAACATAAATACTAATCAAATTTGCATCTATAAATTATTTACTTTAGCCACAACTCACTGATTCAACAAACTTCACTATGCAAAACCAGCTTAAGAACTAAAAAGTAAGGAATCTCTGAGTAGGCAAAATTGGCATTAAAGCTTATTTATGTTAGTTTGACTAGGGAGCAACCTCACAAGACTTTTCACTCTTATTTACCACAGAATTTTAATTCTCAGAGTACACTGGAAGCAATTATTTAGAATAACAGAGCTTCCAAAGGCAGACATAGCCATATAGGAAAATAAAAACAAAACTGCCAACTCTGACGAATTAAAGATTTCTATCTAACTGCCCAAGAATATCTGAAAGGGTATTCTTCAGTTATATAGAGAAATCCCTTTTAAAAAATTAAATTTTACTATATGTCTTTAAAACTATAGTTTTAAAAAAATATGAGAAACCACTTTCTTACAGATGGAAGTGACTAACTTAATTCTGCTGCTCAGCAAGTTAACACATCACATAAATACGTGGCCATCACAGCTTTCAAACACTGTTAACAAACTCCTTAAGATGACTTTCAGAATTACAAACATTAAATTTTATGTCAAGAACTTACTTTTCCTTATCAGTTGAGCAGGGCATACTAACAGTTGTTCCTGACTGAACATCTCCTAGTGATGTATTTGGTTTTGCAAACTGCAAGTTAAACTGAACCTGTCAAGAGAGAAAACATCATATAACTGATTAGTGAGAACTGAGACAGTTCTAAACAGCAGTAGCAGAGACAGTTCTATAGAGATAGGTGGCTACATTTTTTCTCTGATAAATCTAGACCACAGAAGTTCAACCTATATTTTATAACACAAGCACATTTTATTGAGAAGATTTAATTTTAAAATCCTATTTCTCCTTGCCAAAAAGTTTCCATCATATAAGCAAGAATAACAGCACAAATTATCTTAATATTATTTTGAAATGAAAACATGAACATTATACATTTAAGTAATTAAGTATAATACATTATACACTGCTTTAATGTTAAAAGTAACCAAGAACCACAATGATGCATTTATTTACCACATGCATTCTGAGAATTCCCTTTCAAGAATTTAAACTCTATCATAATGAAGAATTCTAAATGAGTGCTAGGAATCTAAATTTTGAAATAGTCAAAAACAATCCAAGAATCTATACAAAAGTCCAAAATAAAATAACAAGCATATGAGATGTAGTAGCTTATTTAAAATAATAATGACTATGATTGAGGGGGTTTCATACCAAGAATATACATATGGGCTTTATGTTATGGAATTCCATAAATGTAAGTCACCATACTAATAAATAAAAAAGTTATGATGACTTGAATCCCAAAAAAAGGCATAAGGAGATAAGAAATACCTATTTTTTGTTAAAAAATCATAATAAAATATAGATACTAGCTTCATAGAAAAAAATTATAAATCAGAAAGGTATATGCTGCTGTCCTCAGCTACAAAGGCTTAACATTCTAAAGATAACAATTCTCCCTATATTAATCTACACATTTAACAAGATCACAAAAAATAAAAGTACAGGACTTTTAAAAAGTGAAGTAAGCTAATTCACATAGTCCTTATAGAAAACATACAAGAGGTAAGAAAATTTTAAAAGAGCCTAATATTAATACATAATGTAGTTTCCAGACACCAATGATAAATAATTAGAAAACTGACAAAATAAAAAGAATGGTCCTCAAAACTAACCAACAGGCAGTGCAGGACTGTGATCTCTGAGAGAAAAAAGCTGTGATCCATACAACTGACCCAGCTTTCTAATTAGAGGCACTTCCTGACTGACTGCAGTACAAAGAAGGTAACTACTAAATGGAGAAGATAATCAGTTTAGGGAGGATGAGGTACCTGGGAGATGCAAGGCAGAATTCTGATGAAAAGTGAGGTATAAAGAGAACAAGCCCCAGAAATCAACACATGAATCTCCTTGAGTTTTTTCTGAGTACTACGCACATGCATGGGGCTTCCCATGTGGTTCAGTGGTAAAGAAACCGCCTGCCAATGCGGGAAATGGAAGGGACTCGGGTTCAATCCCTGGGTCAGGAAGATCCCCTGGAGGAGTAAATGGCAACTCACTCCAGGATTCTTGTGTGGAAAATTCCACGGACAGAGGAGCCTAGTGGGCTACAGTCCATGGGGGTCACAAGGAGTCGAACGTGACTGAGCACATATGCAGAGCACAGGTACATGATAGAGTAAAACTCCACAATGCTCTGCAAATAAAAACAGGGGAGCTTTTAGCTGAACAACTTCCAAGATTCATAATCATGAAGACAAAGTGGACAGTCTTGGTGATCATTTAGGACATTCGGTGGGGAGCTTTTCTAAGAGAGCTGAACGATATCCCTTGAGTCAAAGCTACTGTAAATGCATCCGAGGCACAATTCTAAGCAAATGCATCAACTCAATGTTCACAGTAATTCAATAAGATAAAATTATTGCTCCACTTTACAAATGGAGAAACTGAAGCAGGACAACTCGATATTTTTGTTTGTTTGTTACTGGCTTGCCCAACTTCATGCTGGTAAGAGGCAGGATTTAAACTCCAAAATCTGATTCCACATTTTAACCATTATAATTGAGCAGTATATGCATTCAATTCACAAATAAATATTCATGTATTAGAGATTCAAGTTCAAACTGTACTGTTAGTATTAGGGCTGTTTGGCTGCTTTTGTGAGGGATGCATACCAAAAGAATACGGAGGCCAATAATATAGGAAACACTAGAAGTCTGGCTTTGATATTTAAGAACAGGATTTTTATCATAATTCCTCCGATTCCAGAAGAGCTATAAGAAAGGTAATGTTATTATTTTATAAGTCATATTTAGTCCTACCAACTAAACAATTATCTGCAGTAGTTCTCGTCTTCATTTTGAACATTATGTATATTGCTGGAAAGCTGTTTAAAAGCAATTTTGAATTATAATCCTCAAGAAAAAACTGATACCAATATGTACGCACACTTGAGCATACTGAAAAACAAACAGTATTCATTTGATTACATGTATCTAGTTTTCAATAAGCAATACAAGAAAAGTCAATTAAATGCATTTAAATACTTTTTACATAATAATATTCTAAACATAAAAACTCAGGCTTAATTCTCAATTCACTGAGAGTTCTCAATGGTTCCAAATAATAATTAATAAGGCTATTGTAAAAAAAGAAGTATGTGCCTAAACAACATAGCCAACTTATTTTTAGGGCAGCCCGAAACTAACTTGATAAAGAATTTATAATAGCAGTTTCAAAGTCCTCAATTCTACCTTTCATAAAATAGTCTTCTCAAAAATGAAGACAGAATCAGTGGCTCATCTGGGTGGAAAATTACTGTGAAAACAATTATAATACATGTGAAAACAATGTATAAATCTAAGATATTAGTAATAATGATGATGATGAAAAACTCAAGTGGGCAGAAAAAAGCAAATAAATCAAGGTTTGGAGAGATTGCTAAGTATATGCTATTCTAGATAATGTTGCCAGAACTACATTTTATAATTTATTATAACCCTGCCAATCAGACCCTTAAATCCTAACACTGGAATCCAAAAATATCACTACCGCTAATATACCAGCAGCATGAAACTGGTAATCCTAGGTAGTTTGAGAGTTGTAGGAGATACAGGTAGAAGAAAGAATAAAAAATGGAGAGATAAAAGAGGAATAAAAACAAGTTTAAACATACTGAAATCTAGGTTATTATAAATTATAGTGTCTCAAAAAAATCATATAGTGCCATTAATATTTCCTGTAAGCACAACACACTAGATATTCATAAATATATTCAGAATTATATTCATCTACTACATCATCTAATACTTAGCAACTGATCAAAAAATAGATGTTTTAAATAAAGTAAATAAATTGCTATTTCCTTTTTTTAAGAAAAGGTGTTAGTTATTTTGCCTACCTTTGGTCCTGAAAGTGGGTGGATGGTATTTTTGGCAGATATAGGATGAGAAAAGGTATTCTGGAATGCAAACGCAGAGGAGACAGGATAACCAATCCCACAAGCTGGGTAAGTCAGTCTACCCTCAACCTAAAAATAAAAGCATAAATAAGGTTGAGGATGAGAAATTTGTTCTAAATAGTATTTGGCGATGCAGGAGGCATTAGCATCTGTCATAATAACTAAGAGTTAAGAGCACTCTCTCAGAGGCCAATCTTGTCTATCAGGACACCAAGCTCTGCTTCATTATATATCATGAAACTGGAATATCTTTGGCCAAGAGGGCTTTTCAGAGTGGCTGTGTAAGCTTAGACCAAAAAAACAAACAAAAACCAAAACCAAAACCCACTGGATCGGACTTTGAACTGAAGTAAAACAAAGACCTCTGAACCATCTTGGTTCCCTCTAGGGCTTGAATTCCTGCAAAGGGAGTTTGGGGGTAGTCCTAGACCAAAAAGCCAATAAGGGATAAAATAAAAATAATCAAGTAATACCTTTCACACAGCTATTTATCATCAGTCGATAAGATTAAGCCTGTCAAGTTTTTTCACGTTTTTAACTCAGTACCAGTAAGTACCACTTAACTCTGCACTTTTTCCCAAGTTAGCAGAAATCCTTATTAAACATCAAGTACTATCTCATTTACTACAGTAGATTAAAAATTCTACTATGGATTTGCACTTTAAATCCTCTGCCAATGCCCTCCAGTCAAAGACTTGGACCAGAAATACATCTATCGGTGTACACACTCTCTGCGACAAGGAAAACTGAAGACCACGTGGAACCAGGAAGAGACGTGTCTCCGTAAGACAGTGTTAAAAGGGAGTATTTACTGGACTCTGTCAGGTGTCAGGTGAATTAAGGAATAGTTTAAGAATGTGGGGCTATACTGCGGACTGGATGCTATCAAGAAATGGGGATAACTATATGACTAGGTACATGAATAGATTTTATCCAGTAAGGTAGGATGAATGCACTAAGACCAAAGTTATAACTGGTAATGAGCAGCACTCACTCACTTTAGCCCGATCAAAGGATACTTGCCCGTTTTTATGGTTTGGCAATGTCCTATTTTTGTCTGTGTTCAAACATGACTATGAAGTGGTCTTGTTTTTGTCTTGCTCCATCACAGTCAGAGAATGGCCCTACCTGATGTTGATATTCTGTGAATTATGTTCAACAGGAGAGCCTCAAAACCTAGCTGTGAGTGCAAGGCCAATTCCTAGCCAGGCCTAGGCCTGGTAGTACCAAGCCAGATCCAGGTACTCAAAGCTAAAAAGCTTAACATTTGTAAATAGTTTCTTCCAGAATCCAGAGCTGACAAGCTTGGTAATACGGTTTTTCTTTCTCTCTCTTTTTTTCCAATAGAATTCAGATTAGGCTCCTCTAGTATAGTGCCAAAGCTGAGCCCATATCCTGTTCTCCCTTACTGAGGCCTCCTAAATACTTTCTGTGTGTGTTAACAGTTTTCAGCACATTTATTTAGCCTTACTTCAGTCACTACTAGAGTGATTTCTGTATCCATTAAAATGTTACAAAGTAGTGTACCCTTAAGATAGAGCCTCTTTGTTAAGTGTACCTTTATGTCCCTCTTCCAAATGTAAAACTACTTCAGTGCTAAAAACTGTAATAGGACTCTAGTCATATTAGGTACCAGCACATAACAATCTGAGAATATTTTTTGTTTTAGAAAATTTACCAAGACCATTCACAATAACTTAATTTAAATCTTACCACATTAGAGGTAGGAGGAATCCCACTTCTGATGGTGTTGCTACTTGAGTGTACAGGTGGAGTGGTAGAAGGCCCCAATACATCTTGCTTTCTCACTAGTTGATTTTCATTTAATTCTTTATTTAACCACGTGATTACTTAAATAAAAGAACAAGAAGAAACTTAATACTTGAATTTTTCTAATAATTTTAAGTATTTTTAAATTATATTAATTTTTTTAATTTTACATTTTTAAAACTATGTTATATCATAGAACAACATAAGTTCATCTAAATATTTGTCACTAAGAATAAATAAATAAATATTTGTCACTAAATATTTTTATTTTACAACTGTCACAAAGGACTCTCTATCCTTTTACATATTTCTGCAAGTCAAGGATCTCTGAAATCTCTTTGATTTCATTTCTAGAATATCTCCCAGTTTATTTAAATTCAAACTCTTATTTCTCAAAATCAGTATTACAAACTGAGAAAAATGTAGAAGACTTAATATCACATTCAGCAATTATAGCAAGTAACAGAAAAGAATTTAAATAGTAAATTACAGTCAATATTTTCAACATTTAGTTTTGGGTTACTGACACATGTGATAGGGTTTCTTTTAATAATGATGGTAACTGTTTTACAGGATAGTTGATTTTAATTTGCTACAGCAAAGACATTAAGATGCTATATTTAAAGCAGATTATATATATACAGCAATATCTTGATTTAACTAGACTTATGAATTCAGTAAAAATTGCAAGAATAAAACTAAAAACCTCATTTAAATGAAAAGGTAAAACACTTACACTTTTCATTATTTTTTAGAAGTTGTTTGCTTTCTTCAAGTTTTTGAACTGTAGCTTCTAATTGTTCTTGTAATTTGCATACCTAAAATACATTAATCCTTATAGTAAGTATAATAAAGGCTAAAATGAAAACTGAAGACATATTAACTATTCATTAAATAATTACTATTAAATATGAAAGGAATTAGCTCAGCTGTGTAATAAAATATATGTGCACATAATTATATATGCACACACACATATATATGAACACTCAACATATTTGAGTCATAATAACCAACTTTTCAAACTGAAATAGTTTATTAAGTTCTGTTGATTATACTTAAGTTTTCTTGGGGAAAAAAAGCCAAAACTTTCTCTGATGTAACAAAGTATAAATGTTTAAAATACATGAGAAAAAAAAATAAAATACATGAGGAAATACATTAAGCTTTGCAAGTAGTCCACACACATTAAATATAAAATATTAACTACCTCTTGTTCTTTAATTCGGAGAGACTGTCCAACATCTTGTAATTCTTTTTGTTCCTTTTGTAATTTTTCTTCCTTTTCAGCCAAGAGTTTCTCTTGCTGAATAGTTACTGTATTCTTCAATTTCAACTTACCCATTAAAGTCTTCAGATCCCCTTGCAATTTTTTGATAATTTCATTTGCCTGTAGAAGAGTTTCACATGAATGTCTCTACATAATGCAATGAAACATTTCTACATAATCCAATGAAATATCAATATTCTATTGTTTTAAAAAAACAAACCTTAAGAAGTTCAGCTGATAATGATTTTATTGTAGCTTCAAGTTTTCCTAGTTGTACCTGATTTTTCTCAGCATTTTCTTCCAGAGCCACCTGATATATATTTTAAAAAATGTGAATAATTAGGAAGTCTGTGTTTATTTAGGAAAAGCATCATATATGCATGTGATCATCAATTTGTTTAGAAAATTTTAAAATAGACCTTTTGTTCCTGGATTGTATCAAATGCTTCTTTTGTTCTTAAAACAAGCTGGTCCTTATCCTTGATTTCCTGTTCTAAAACAGCCACTTTTGTTTGTAGCTGATTAATATGCTTTTCTTTTTCATGGCATTCAGCATCAAGTGTAGAATTTTCTCTTCTCAAAGACAGGACTTCTTGCTTAGCCCGCTGGAGCTCCTAGAGGAGGGGGGAAAAAAGTTGCATTATGAAAAAGGAAAGTTGGCTGGTCTGATAATTTATAATTAAGATATTTAAAATAGGAAAAAGTCTTTCATAATTTTAAAGTTCCAGTACTAATGCTCTTTGAAAGAAACGACGGTCTCTCTAAAGGTATATGTAACTCAGATTTGAAACATAAATGTAAAATACACTAATATCTAATTCAATCACAGTAAGGGAAAATTAAACAATCCTTATGAATTATTGCAACTTTTAAAACCTAGTAACAAGAATTTTCTGTCTTGAAATTTACAAATTCAAAAATTACTGAGGTAATAAATGCTCAGTGTAACAGAATTTCAAAATATATACAATACATAAATAAAAAGAAAGTCCTATCATTCTACCACCAAAGCGGTGATCCTCAGTCTAGTCTGCATAATGAAATCACCTGCAAAGCTTTAACAACTACTGATGCCTGGTATCCTGCCCAAGAGATTTTTATTTCATTCGTATGAGGTATGACCTGAGCTCTTCAACCTGTTTCTTAGGATAGCCAAGAAATCATGAGATATTAATTAACAATAAGTTAGAAAGACAAATACTATATAATATCACTTATATGTGGAATCCAAAATATGATAAAAATGAACATATTTACAAAACAGAAACACTCATATAGAAAACAAACTATATTCAATATCCTATAACAAAACCACAATGAAAACATGAAAAAATACTAAAAATAATTTTTTAAATAGATCTGCCTTCCAATGCAGGAGACATCAAGAGATACAGGTTTGATCTTTGGGTCGGGAAGATCCTCTGGAGCAGGAAATGGCAATCCACTCCAGTATTCTTGCCTGGGAAATCCATCGACAGAGGAGGCTGGTGGACTACAGTCCATGGGGGTCGCAAAGAGTCAGACACGACTGAGCACACACACATACTAAATAACATCTCAATCATCTAGCATCAGTCCAAATGTTGCCAGTACACTAAGGTACAGTATGTAATAGTATTCCTAGCTTTCAATTTTAACAATAAAAAATTGTTTAACAATAAAAAACAATATAAAATAATTTTATAGTATATACCCTAGTGGTTTTAGAAGCATAGACTCTGCTATCAAGTAGTGCATGAGTGCATGCTAACTTGCTTTAGTCATGTCTGACTCTTTGCCACCCTACGGACTTTAGCCAACCAGACTCCTCTGTCCATGGGAGTCTCCAGGCAAGAATACTGGAATGGGTTGCCATACCCTCCTCCAGGGGATCTTCCCGACCCAGGGCTCAAACCCACCGTCTCTTATGTCTCCTGCATTGGCAGGCAGGTTCTTTACCACTACCGCCACCTGGGAAGTCTACTATGTCACCTCCAGTATTACTTAACCTCAGTAAATTTCAGTTCTCTCATTTGTAAAAGAGAAACAATACCATAAATTATTTCACCTTTGCAAAAACCCTTATATAAACTCTGTTTTATGTGTTAGATGCTCAGTCATCTCTGACTCTCTGTGACCCCACAGACTGCAGCCTGCCAGGCTCCTCTGTTCATGGGATTCTCCAAGCAAAAATACTAGAGCAGGTTGCCATTCCCTTCTCCAGGGGTCCTTCCTGACCCAGGGATGGAACCCAGGTCTCCTGCATTGCAAGCAAATTCTTTACTGTCTGAACCACCAGGGAAGTCCAAATACTTAATAAATGGTAGTAACTATTAATTTTAGGGTACTGATCTCTAAAGGTACAATTTAACATAATTAGGTAACAATACTGAAGCTTTAAAAAAGTTTTCAGGACTCAAAATTTCCAAGTCCTATGCAAACCTTGCAAGAAATATTTTGATTACATTATATGGCACCCTACTCCAGTATTTTCGCCTGGGAAATCCTAGGAACAAAGGAGGCTATTTATTTAGTCCATGCAGTCACAAAGAGTTGGACACGACTGAGCAACTGATCATACACACACACATACACACATGAAAATCAACATAACAAAGCACAGTTTACACACTGGCCGGTGTGAGGGCTAAAAGAGAAGAAACCACATAGGATTATAATGAAGTACTCATCCAATGTGCAGGGTGAAATGTTTCACCAACTGGTGTGAAAGGTGAAGAGGGTAGTGAGAAGGACTGAAGCATCTAAGGGCAGAATGCGATGAGGATCTGAACATAAAATCAGTCAGGCTTTATTCAGAATTGGAGGTCTTGTGAGCTAGAATAACACTGTTTGTTTGAACATGATAGGTTTAAGAAAAGCTAAATTCGTTTTCTAATAACTCATATGACAATAATGTATAGTAGTCATCATTAGGAAGGAGTTTATCATCACTGCTGAAGTATCCACAAAAGTACCACTACAGCAGTGTTTTTAAAATGTCTCTGTTGCCTGAAAGAACAAGACAGTACTAGAGACAGGCCAATAATAGAGAATTTCAATGGCCAGGCTTACTTGGGTAAATTACTTAAGCTCTCAGTGCCTTAGTTTCATCATCATTAAATGGGGTAATAATAATACCTTCTTTAAAATAACTGCTATAAGAATTAAATGAGTTAATATAGGCAAAGCACTTAAAATAGTGTTCAGTAAGCATTAGTTATTATCATTACTTTTATTATTGTTATTACTAGACACTCAACTTCATACAGCTGTTTGCCATGTTGAGTAGACTGAAGGAGTCAGTCTGTCAATACCCTGAGCCACAACACCGGGCTGATACAAGAGTACACTGGCAAATCGGAGGGCGATGCCCAAGAGCTGCTCAAGACCCCAGCTAAAAGTATCCAGGTGTGCTTTGGCTCTGTTCAGAATCAGTCTGTTTTATTAGATTCTGGTTTCTCAATTATTAGGGGTATTCTCTGAGCTGATTATCCAAAGACTAAAAGAGATCCTTGCAAAGCATCCAGAATACTACCCACAGAAGTAATAAAGTAACCAAATTCAAATCAAGTTACCAATTAGACCTTGTTTTTACATTGGGGCGGGGAGGGGAACCAACTCCAACATTTGATACCTCTTCAACACCAGACAGTTTTGCTTTAAGTTCTCTGATGGTGGAGTCTCCTTTATATTTCCTTTCAGTGAGGTCTTTATTAGCCGTTTCTAACTCAGACAATCTGTTCTGTAGCTGCTGGATGTTCCGTTGATGAAGGATTTCTAAATCTTTTTTCTGTTGTTCATGTTGCTGTTGATATTGAACCTGGGCCTATTATATAATAAAATACAGTACCAAAATTCAAAGAAAAAAATACAATATGAGAACATTTGAGTAAAAAAAAAATCTTAATTATTCTTCTTTATAAGATGTCCCTGCTTTTAAGAGATTCTGTTTTTAATTACGGATTTTATGAAAAAGAAAGGTCAACAAAACAAAGGCAAATTTACTACTATGATCTTGTTCATAATTTATTCTTCTCCTAAACCCACCTGTTTAGAAGTAATGGCCTTCAATTTAAGGGAAGAATGCTATGTGTTAAGAGGGGGAAAAAAACAAATCGCAAAACACTACGTATAGTGTCAAACTATCCCTATGAAAAGAAAAAAATGAGCAGGTACTTAAGGAACTTTCAGTATTTGCTTTAAACCACATTATTCTGTTTCTGTTTTTTATAACAAGTATAAATGTTTTCTAATTTAAAAAAAATTGAAACTTACAGTAAAACTGACAAGGTACTGCTCAGTCTTACATTTAGTTGTTAAATTTCACTAACAAAAAAATTTGAACATGGTTGTAACTCTGAAATCTTTGTTCACCTGTTTGTATCATACCAAAAATCTATCTTAATAATTTCTGTCATGAGACTTAGATGGCATTATGTTAAGTGAAATAAGTTACAGTAAGACAAATACTGTATGATATCACTTATAGGTGTAATCTAAAAAAATACGACAAACTAGCGAATAAAACAAAAAAGCAGCAGACTCACAAACAGAACAAACTAGTGGCTATCAGTTCGGAGAGAGGGAAAGTCTAGGGGCTACATAGCATTAGAGGATTAAAAACAGGATTATTATGGGATTATATAAAATTGTGTATGTGAAACGTTTGAAAATTATAAAGCACAATAGAATTTAAAGATTTTCATTCAACAAAAAAAATTTTTAAATAATAATTTCTGTTGATGAACAGTAACAAATCTAAATACATTTTAAAAATAAAAAATAGTTTTCTGATTATGCAAGCTACACATTCTTTTAAAGGCATAAAGAAAGAATCACAAATAACTGATAACCTCCATCCAAGGAGTCATTATAAATATTTAGGAATATTCCTTTCCAGCTATTTATATACTTAAAACTGACATCACACAAATACACATAACACATAGCTAAATTTAACATTTGAGACCAAGCACTTTACACAATTTAATTATGCTTTTTAATCCTTTAGCACTTGCACTTCCTCATATCGATAAAAACTCTTTGTAAATACTTTCAATATCCACACAGTATCCCAATCCACGGCTATACCATAATGCAATTAACCCCTGCCCTACTATGTATGCTGAGTTTCCAATTATTCACAATTACAAATAAATCCATGGTTAAAACTTTTCTTCATAAGCATACACCCAAATTCAGATTATTTCCTTATAATCAATTATGGCTTGAAAATATGTAAACAAATATAAAGCTTGGTACTAGTTACAAAATCATATTCCAGAAAAGTTGTATCCACTCAAAAATTCCTAACACAAAAGCAGGGGAGTGTCTCTCATAAAATATTTTCCATGACTATTTTAGGAATTTCCTCATTTTTGGAAAACTGAAATGGAGAGAAGAAAGAAGCACAAGAAATAAAAGAGGAAAGAGTCCATATAAAACTGAAAATGCAACCGTAGAAGGAGCAATCAAGGGAGAGAAGCAACAATGACCAAACTGGTTTAGGATGCTAACTGTAACTGTCTGAGAGGGTCACCAAACACGCTGAAGCAACAAGGGGCCAAAGTCTGCAAAAATAAAGAACTGGCTTTATCCCCGTGATGATCAGAATTCTGGAACTTTTGTTTTTTTTTTTTTTTTTTTTAAAGTGTAATGGATAGAATTACAACATTTACATTTTCTGCTCTGTTTATTTCAGGTGATTCTGATGCACACTAAAGTCTTAAAATCACCGCCCTATAGAGTATCTATCAGCAGGAAGAGAGGAGAAGTTTGCTTGGTTTTAAAGTCTCAAAGCACTGATTCACAAGCCTATTAGAAAAATGCAGTAAGAAATGCAAACAAAT
Organism: Cervus canadensis; assembly: GCF_019320065.1. Taxonomy (NCBI): domain Eukaryota; kingdom Metazoa; phylum Chordata; class Mammalia; order Artiodactyla; family Cervidae; genus Cervus; species Cervus canadensis. The sequence goes on along the minus strand of NC_057387.1, from coordinate 41,365,709 downwards.
CCTTCAGTCGTTTTCGTGTTATACACAAATATACTTAATGAGACTTTCAGAACCTAACCTGTTTGAAAATAGAACCAAAAAATATTTAGTAAACAACAGAAATTAATGAAATCAGATGGGAGTATAGAGACAGTGCACAACTAATTAATGAAACAAAGAACTGGTTCTTTAAAAATACTAAAGAAAACAAACTATCAACTCTAATTAAAAAAAGACAATTAAGAACATAGGACAAATAGTATGGAGATTTAAAAAATCGTAAGACTGTTTATAAGCTATTTTACCAATTAAATACAAACATGAATACATGAAATATAAACTAACATAACTCAAGGAAAAACAGAAAATCCAACAGGACCAATAGGGACTTCCCTGGTGATCCAGCTTGGATAAGACTCCAAACTCCCAAAGCAGCAGGCTCCCAAAGCAGCAAGCTCGACTTCAATGCCTGATTGCAGAACTATGATCCCTCATGTCAAAACTACAGAGCCCACGTGCTGCAAGCAGAGACCTGCACATACAACAAAGACCCAGCAAAGCCCCCAAAGGAACAAAACAAAAAAGAAAAGAATAAAAAATCATGAAGGAAATGGGAAAGAATCTAAAGAAAAATGCCTTAAGAAGGCATCGTATCCAAATGGTAAAAGGTTAATTCTATCAGGCCTTCAAGGAACAGATAATTCTTCATTATTTGACTGTTTCAAAGCATAAAGAAAACTAGAAAATGTTTTCATACCTTTCATGACACTAGGATAATTCTAATACCACAGTGCAAAACCTATCACTGTAATTAGCAGACTAAGATAGGAAAAGAGTAATCTCAAACCAATCTCACCTCTGAATATACACACAAATGTTCTAAATTAAATATTAGCAAAGTAATTCAACAGGATATTAAAAATCTCTGAATACATATTATTCAATGAATTCAAAGATGGTTCCACTCTTAGAAATCTATCATTATCATTAATATATTATAAAAGTGAAAAAAATGGTATTATTTGGTTAAATCTGCAAAAGTCACTTTATCTGACCTAGCTAGCATTCTTTGGATGCCAGAGAGAAGAAAATTTTCTTAAACACAGGGTAAATATCATATATAATGGAAAGATATTTTAGTTATTTACCAAAAAACATTAATTACCTAAGTTAATATACAGAAATCTCTTGCACTTCTATACAGTAACAATGAAAGATCAGAAAGAGAAATTAAAGAAACAATCTCACTATCTCATCAAGAAAAATAATTATTCTACACAAGGAGGAAAAAGATCTATACTCTGAAAACTGTAAGAAGCTGATGAAAGAATCAAAGATGACACAAACAGATGAAAAGATACACCATGTTCTTGGATTGGAAGACTCAATACTGTCAAAAATGACTAGCCAAGGCAATCTACAGTTTAAATACAATACCTATAAAATTACAAATAGTATCTTTCACAGAACGAGAACCAAATTTTTTTTTAGTTTGTATGGAAACACAAAAGACCCTGAGTAGCCAAAGCAATCCTGAAAAAGAAAAATGGAGCTGGAGGAATCAGGCTTCCTGACTTTAGACTATACAGCAAAGCTACAGTCATCAAAACCATATGATACCTGCACAAAAACAGAAATATGTTATCGATGGAACAAGATAGAAAGCCCCAAAATACACCCATGCACCTATGGTCAATTAAACTACAACAAAGGAGGCAAGAATATACAAACAGAGAAAAAAAAGAGTCTCTTCAATGTAGCTGGGAAAAACTAAATAGTTACATATAAAAGAATGAAACCAGAACATTCTCTAACACCATACAAAAATATGAACTTAAAATGGATTAGACCTAAATGTAAGACCAGATACTATAAAGCTCTTAGAGGTAAACATAAGCAGAGCACTCACAGACATAAATTGAAGCAATATCTTTTTGGATCCACCTCCCAAATTAATGAAAGCAAAAACCAAAGTAAACAAATGGGACCTAATTAAATTTAAAGATTTTGCATAGCAAAGAAAACCATAAACAAAATGAAAAAAAAAAAAACCCCACATGAGAGAAAACATTTGCAAATGAAACAGACTGTTAAGGAATTTATCTCCAAATGACATGAACAGTTTATACAGCTCAACATATTAAAAACAAAAACAAAAAAAATCAAAAAATGACAGAAGATCTAAGTAGACATTTCTTCAAAGAAGACACACAGATGGCCAAAAAGTACATGAAAAGATGTTCAACACTGCTAATTACTAGAGAAATGCAAATCAAAACTATAATGAGGTATCACCCACACCAGTAAGAATGGCCATCATCAAAAAGTCTACAAACAATAAATGCTGAAGAGGGTATGGAGAAAAGGGAAGACTGCTGCTAAGAATGTAAACTGGTATAACTGCTGTGGAGAACAGTATGAGCTTCTTTAAAAAACTAAAAATACAGAACTACTGTATGACCCAGCAATCCCACTTCTGGACATATATCCAAGGAAAACCATAATTTGAAAAGATACATGTACCCCAATATTCACTGTAACACTATTTACAATAGCCAGGACGTGGAAGCAACCTAAATGTCCATCACAGAGAAATGGATAAAGATGTGGTACACATATACAACGGAATCTTAGTTAACCATTAAAAAGAATGAATGCCATTTGCAGCAACATGGATGGATCTAGAAGTGATCATACTAAATGAAATAAGTCAAAGACAAATATCATATATCACTTATATGTAGAATCTAAAAAAATGATACAAATGAACTTACAAAACAGAAACAGAGGAGACTCTGAAAACAAACTTATAGTTACCAAAGAGGGAAGGTGGAGGAAAGATAAATTAGGAGTTTGGGATTAACAGATACACACTATTACATATAAACAGATAATAAACAAGGATCTACTGTATAGCTCAGAGACCTGTACTTAATGTTCTGTAATAACCTAGATGGGAAAAGACTCTGAAAAAGAACTGATATACATAAATGTCTAACTGAAATCCTTAGTGGCTCAGATGGTAAAGAATCTGCCTGCAACACAGGAGACCGGGGTTCAATCCCTGGGTTGGGAGGATTCCCTGGAGAAGGGAATGGCAACCCACTCCAGTATTCTTGCCTGGGAAACCCATGGACAGAGGAGCCTGGTGGGCTACAGTCCTCGGGGTCACAAACAGATGGACATGACTGAGCAACTAACCCTTTAGTTTTTTTCTTAATTGAAATCACCTTGCTATACACCTGAAACTAACATTAAATCAACTATACTCCAATATAAAATAAGAATTTTTTAAAAAGACTAGATCAAGATAAGAATTCCACTATTATCACTTTCTGTATAAGGGAAAAAGACAAACCTTCAGAAGAAACAAATTACCATTTTTTATAGTTTACCTATTTGAAAAATCTAAAGAGAATCAACTCCAAAACTACTAGGTTGGCCAAAAAGTTCCTTTGATTTTTAAGCAACAATAAAAGACATAGTTTTCATTTTCGCCAAGAATGTTATAGAACAATGTATTCACCGTTTTGTTGCACTACCTTCTGCCATTTTTCAGGCAACTTCATAATTCCATCTTCCCAAAACCTTTTATCTTTTTGAATAAAGAACTGATGAAGGTATCTTTTACAATCTCCCAGGGAATGGAAAATTTCTTCCATTAAGATAATTTTACAAAGACCAAAATATCATGGTGATGTTTGGTAGAAACTAATGCAATACTGTAAAGCAATTATCCTCCAATTAAAAATAAAGACCAAAATAAATGGAAATCTGAAGTTACAATGTCTGGTAAATACAGCAAATGAGTCAGAACTTTCCAGCCCAACTGCAAGTTTCTGCCTGGTCATTAAAAAGACACGCAGTCTTGTGGCACCTGGTGGCAGGTTACGCGCTTTCCACTGATTCTGGACAGTTTTGTCGAGTGCTGCTTTCAGCTGGTCTGAGGACAGTACTTGTTGGAATTAATCCAACAAGTGTGGTTTCCGGGAAGGAGCTCATAATAGATAATTCCCTTCCAATTCCATCATATTCACAACATCACCTTCTTTGGATGAAGATCAGCCTTCGGTGTGGTTGGTGGTGGTTCCTTTACATTGCCCCATGATCTCTTCCATTCCACATTATTGTGCAATAATGCACAATAATGTCCACTTTTCACTGCCTGTCACAACTGGCTTTAAAAATAACTTTCTCACTATGCTTAAGTAGGGAACTGCATGTGGAAATATGGTCAAAAAGGGTTTTTTTCACTTAACCCAAACAAAGTGATTAACATAACCAAGCTGATGCAAACAGTTTTCAACACTTGATCTGGATATTTTGAATATGTCAGCTATCTCCCTGTGATATAATGCTGACTGATCTCAAATAATGTCTTGATTTGATTGCTATAAATTTCAAGTGGAGCCTGAATGAGGGCATGGTAACCCACTCCAGTTATTCTTGCCCGGAGAATCCCCATGGACAGAGGAGCCTGGTGGGCTACAGTCCACAGGGTCATAAAGAATCGGACATGACTGAGCAACTAAGCACATAATATCCTTACTTTACACCAGAAATGAAAAGACAAGCCATAGACAAAAAATATTCACAATGCATATATCTGACAAAGGATTCATGTCCAGAATATACAAAGAACTCATACAAATCAATAAGGAAAACCATTAACTGCCCAATTAAAAATGGGCTAAAGGACTTCCTGGTGGGCCAGTGGTTAAGACTCCACCTGCCAACGCAGAGGACGTGGGTACGATCACTAGTAGAGAACACTGCACACGTCACAGGGCAACTAAGCACATGAGCCACAGCTACTGAGTCTCCACTCCAGAGCCCACAGCCTCCAACCACTGAAGCCCGCACACCCTAGAGCCCACGCTCCGCAACAAGAGATGCCACCAACCAGTGAGAAGACCAGCACTGCAACCGGTCGCCGCAACTAAGGAAAGCTGGCACAGAGCAATGATAACCCAGCACAGCCAAAAATAAATAAATAAATAAATTTTTAAAATGGACTAAAGACACAAATGGAAAAAAAAAAAAAAAAAGACACAAATGGGCACTTCACAAGAAAACATCCAAGAGGTCAATATACATACAAAAAAAAGTTCATTATTATGAGGTACCACTATACACCCATTGAATGGCAGTGTGACCTCAATATCCACTTTGGAAAATTGTGACAGTTTCTAACTAAAGCTAAACATACGCCTACACTAGAACCTCGCCATTCTAGTCCTAAATATTGTATATACCCAAGTAAAATGAGTACATGTGTTCACAAAGACACTAAAAGAAAGTTCATAACAGTTTAATTAATAATGGCAGAATGTCAGAAACAATTCAAATGTCTACCAAGAGGAAAACAGATAATTTACGGCATATTCATATAATAGAATCCTGCACAACAAAAAGAAACACAAGAACATAACAATCTCAGAGACACTGTGTTACTGAGTAAAGCAAGCCACACACAAATCAGGATATACAGCATGTGTCCATCTATCTAAAGTTAAAGAACAGGCAAAACTAATCAATGATGACCAAAGTGATAAGCCTTCTGTGAGAGTAAAATGGATTGGGAAGGCACACAAGGGCCCCGAGAGGGGTGATACCATTTTCTGAATCTTAATTTGGGTGAAAAGTACACATAAACTGTTATCAAGTTGTACCCTTAAAAGCAAACATTAAGTGCATAAAAATAAAAATAAAATTTAATATTAAATAACAATTTAATAGAGAAATTAATGATATAAAAGGTATAAAATAAATCCACACTACAAAGCAGTAAAAAATGTCATACAGAAAAATCAAAAGATATAAAATATAATGCACAGAAGAAATAGAAGGGGCTAAAGTCATATTAAAAGATACTTATCTTCACTAAAAAAATCTAAGAAATATAAACTAAAACTAACACTACTACAATACCTATTACGCAGCAGATACTGAGAAGGCTGACAGCATCAGGAATATGTGTAAGTATGGTCATATGCTATCTTTGGGGTTCTATTTGGTACAACCTTTTTGGGTGGCAAATTTGCAATATCCATTAATATTTTATATGGATATATTGTAATCTCACTTCTAGGAATAAAAATGTTCACTGCAGTACTATTTGCAATAACCAAAATTTAAAGCATTTCAATCTCTACCAGTTAGGTAAGTACTTTAATAATTTCCTCCTATATCCAAATAATGAGTATTATTAAGCCATTTCCAAACTGATAAAAAATTGTATCTATGATATTGTTAAGGAGAAAAAGAATTACAATCACTGTATCCAGTAGACCTCATTGTTGCTGTTCAGTCGCTAAGTCTACCTGACCCTGCAAGCCCATGCACTGCAGCAAGCCAGGTTTTCCTGTCCTTCACTATCTCCCTGAGTTTGCTCAAACTCATCTCCATTGAGTCAGTGATGCTATCCAACCATCTCATCCTCTGTTGCTCACTTCTCCTCTGGCCCTTAATCTTTCCCAGGTTCAGGGTCTTTTTCAATGAGTCAGCTCTTCACTGCAGGTGGCCAAAGTATTGAAGCTTCAGCTTCAGCACCAGTCCTTCCAATGAATATTCAGGGTTGATTTCCTTTAGGATTGACTGGTTTGATCTCCCTGCTGTCCAAGGGACTCTCAAGAGTCTTCTCCAACACCACAGTTCAAAAGCGAAAATTCTTCGGTGCTTAGCCTTCTTTATGGTTAAACTCTCACATACGTGGGCTTCCCTGATAGCTCAGCTGGGCAATGCAGGAGACCGCGGTTCAATTCCTGGGTCGGGAAGATCCCCTGGAGAAGGGATAGGCTACCCCACCCCAGTATTCTTGGGCTCCCCTCTTGGCTCAGCTGGTAAAGAATCTGCCTGCAACGTGGGAGACCTAGGTTCGATCCCTGGGTTGGGAAGATCCCCTGGAAAAGAGAACGGCTACCCACTCCAGTATTCTGGCCTGGAGAATTTCATGGACTGTATTAGATATAGCCCAATGGGGTTGCAAAGAGTTGGACATGACTGAGTGACTTTCACTTTCACTTTTCACTTTTGGCTATACTGACTTTTGTCTGCAAAGTGATGTCTCTGCTTTTTAATACACTGTCTAGGTTTGTCATAGCTTTTCTTCCAAGGAGCAAGCGTCTTCTAATTTCGTGTCTGCAGTCACCATCTGCAGTTATTTTGGAACCCAAGAAAATGATATCTGACACCGGTTTCCACTTTTTCCCTACCTTTTTGCCATGAAGTGGTGGGAACCTCGTTAGCGTAGAACAAAACCAAAACTCAGATATGTGTGCACATATTTCCCAATTTACATATTTCTAAATTTATAAATGACTATTTATAAATTATATATTATTTACATATATAGAGAAAAATTGGGGAAAACAAACATCAGAATGTTTAGAAGTTATCTCTGAATAGTTAAGATTTTTAAGGAGAGACAATTTTTACATACTTTTGTACTGTTTGAAAATTATTAACAAAATGACTAACAACAATAGTAAAATATTTGTCCATTTTTTAATATTCATACCTGCAAAGCTTTTTCCTTCTCATTCGTCAGTTCCTGAGAATGCTTATTTGACAATGTTGCTGTGTGCGATGCCCATTCATTCCGTAACTTATCTAGTTCTTGGATCTTTTCTGATAATGTCTATAGTAGAGTTCAGCACAAAATATTAAAATTCTTGAATATGTTATTAGATTGGAACATGATCATATTTGCAAAGGATATAAAAGAAAATGAAATCACATCTTTTCTTACATTCAAAGTCTTTTCTTACACAGATTTCTTTGTATTTAAAGAAATTAAGATTAGAATAAAAGCAATTTTAGAGTATACATGGCCCACAGTATAACTATCACTAACCTTTTAGTTAAATCTGGCTCTTCACCACTCAATCCTCTCCTCTGGCATTAAGAAATAAAGCAACCCAGGGTAGAGCAAGTCAGTCATAAGTAGTACAGATGACCCTTAAACAACACACAGGTTTGAAATGTATAGATACATTTATACTCAGGTTTTTTTTTTCAATAAATATGTACTACAGTACTTAACACAATCCATGCGCATGGTTGGCTGAACCTGAGGATGTGGAAACACAGGTACGGAGGACTGACTACAGACTTATACAAGGATTTTCAACTGTGCAAAGGGCTGGTGTCCCTAGCCCCTGCGTTGTTCAAAGGTCAACTGTAGTTTACTTATACACCTAAAAACCGGTAACACGGGTTCCCAAGATGGGCCATATGGTGCAGGAAAATTTTCTACTTGAAGCCATGCAGCTTATCAGATGCTTTTATCCTCAATTTCAAGGAGAAGTTATTATTGAAATGATGATTAATCTATCAGAAGAATTAATTCTAAACAGAAGGAAGGAAAGATTTAGAAGACAAGAACTGAAATGCCATTTAGACAAGAAGAATGAGGTGAAAAAAAGAGGAGCAGAACTAACATGTGACAAATACTATACATTATTTAATGAAGACTTGGAGAGAATGTGTCATATATTGGGGATAACAGAAATGTTTGGATAGAATAAGAAGAAAAAGCACAGATTAAGATAATTAACTGGTAGGCGAAGGGTGACAAAAAGGAGGATGAATTCAACAGTAGCATGCTTTGAAAATAAAAATACACAAAAGCCTAGACTTGATTTAAGAAGCGATTCAGAGCCCATGTTTGGATGACTTACAAAGAAAAAATGAAACTTGAATTACCTTTTGTGTGAAATTCAGTTGCCTGGTAACATCATCCAGTGATTGTGTTAATGATAATTTTTCCTCCTAGTTATAAAAATAATAAAAGTATGCAGCTTACAATTTAATCATCTGTACCTGTGCTACACAACATACAATGAAGTATATAGCATCAGCACCAGCCTGGGCGTTTGTTAGAGAGAGAGAATCTCAGGCTCCGCCTCAGACCTTCTGAGTTAGAGTCTGCACTGGCAAGACCCCTGGATTTGCCTAACCTTAAATCCAGAGATGTACTGATTCATAGTATTTGACTTTCTGAAAACTCTAAAGAGGCATCCCAATGCTGTTTCCTTGAGTATATATTTTATATAGTTATAGAGCACTCTGTAATCTTCAAGATACTTTCATATATTTTATCTCATTTAAGATAGCTCAGAGGGTAAATATTTCCACACATATCCACAAGTTAATGAAACCAAGACGCAACAAGCTTAAGCGACCTGCTCAAAGTCACAGAAAATTAGTAAAAGCCCTGGGACCTAAGTTTCTCAATTCCTGGTCTATTTTATCTTCTAGTACCATGCCTAAAACAATAAAATAAAGTCAGTGTGTGTTATAAAAATTTCCTGGATACCTTTAAAAAGACTTCATTCAGAAAATAAAATCTAGTAGCAACATAGCTTTTCAGTGGATTACCAGAGAGCTCTGGGACTTACTTTAAAAAAATAATTTAAATTTAAATCTTACCTTGCTACATTTCAAACAGTCTGCTAGAAATTTCTTTATTTCCACATCATTTCCAGGTAAAAGTTTTAGTGAGAGGTGTGTCAGATGTTTAAAAGGATTTGTCTCTATCACATTTAAAAAAGCAGGTGAGTTATCCAAAATAGCTTCTGTAGAAACTAACTGCAGCAAAAACCTTTGAAGAGAAAGTGTCACATAACACATTTATGAGACAGTGACAACTCTCCCATTGAATCTTGAGCCCCACTGGATTATCAATGATTAAAAGGATCAGAAAAAGGAGCATCCTGCTATGACCCACCTCCCAGAATATTGGAAATAAAAGCAAAAATAAACAAATGGGACCTAATGAAACTTAAAAGCTTTTGCACAACAAAAGAAACTATAAGTAAGGTGAAAAGACAGCCCTCAGATTGGGAGAAAATAATAGCAAATGAAGAAACAGACAAAGGATTAATCTTAAAAATATACAAGCAACTCCTGCAGCTCAATTCCAGAAAAATAAATGACCCAATCAAAAAATGGGCCAAAGAACTAAACAGACATTTCTCCAAAGAAGACATACAGATGGCTAACAAACACATGAAAAGATGCTCAACATCACTCATTATCAGAGAAATGCTAATCAAAACCACAATGAGGTACCATTACACGCCAGTCAGGATGGCTGCTATCCAAAAGTCTACAAGCAATAAATGCTGGAGAGGGTGTGGAGAAAAGGGAACCCTCTTACACTGTTGGTGGGAATGCAAATTAGTACAGCCACTATGGAAAACAGTGTGGAGATTTCTTAAAAACTGGAAATAGAACTGCCATATGACCCAGCAATCCCACTTCTGGGCATACACACTGAGGAAACCAGATCTGAAAGAGACACGTGCACCCCAATGTTCATCGCAGCACTGTTTATAATAGCCAGGACATGGAAGCAACCTAGATGCCCATCAGCAGACGAATGGATAAGGAAGCTGTGGTACATATACACCATGGAATATTACTCAGCCATTTAAAAGAATTCATTTGAATCAGTTCTAATGAGATGGATGAAACTGGAGCCCATTATACAGAGTGAAGTAAGCCAGAAAGATAAAGAACATTACAGCATACTAACACATATATATGGAATTTAGAAAGATGGTAACGATAACCCTATATGCAAAACAGAAAAAGAGACACAGAAGTACAGAACAGACTTTTGAACTCTGTGGGAGAAGGTGAGGGTGGGATATTTCAAAAGAACAGCATGTATACTATCTATGGTGAAACAGATCACCAGCCCAGGTGGGATGCATGAGACAAGTGCTCGGTCCTGGTGCACTGGGAAGACCCAGAGGAATCGGGTGGAGAGGGAGGTGGGAGGGGGGATCGGGATGGGGAATACATGTAACTCCATGGCTGATACATGTCAATGTATGACAAAACCCACTGCAATGTTGTGAAGTAATTAGCCTCCAACTAATAAAAATAAATGAAAAAAATAAAATTTAAAAAAAAAAAAAAGAAAAGAAAAAGGAGCATCCTGGACTCAAAGAGGCCAACATGAAAGGACTCCCAACAGTAAAACTGGATTAGTATAAATAGCAAAATGGATACTTATCTACTGAATGAAAACAGTGAATATATACATGACCATGAGTTCATAATGAGAAACAGATAAGGAGAGAAAGCAAAAGACTAAAAACAAAAACAAATAAAAAACCCATTGAAACCACAAAGCCAACTAGAGTAACAATCCTGACTCTGAAAACTGAGAATTTAAAAATAAGAGTTGAAAAAAAATAAATAAGTAAAAATAAGAACTGAGCATTTATCCCTTTCTGTATGAATTTTCAGAGTAATCAAATAGCTCTTACTGATGAAGGAAGTTATTTTTCATAGAAGAATTATACCTAATAAATATAGAAAGATGGAACTGGAAAAGCATAATTTTGTACTTACTAATGAAATAATTCATTCAAACAAGAATCACCAATTGATGAACCTTATAGATAAAAGGTTGGAAAGCTTTACAAAGAAATGATCAGGTGTTAGCACTAAACAAATATGGATACACTTGGACCCAAAATCTTATTCTTCCCTTTGTCTGAGTTCATCAGAAAAACATACACTTGAACACTAACAACAAACTATCAAAAAGAGAAACTAAGGAAACAATCCCACTTACAACTGCACCAGAAAGAATAAAACTTCTAGGAATAAACCTACCTAAAGAAGGCGGCAGATCTGTAATCAGTAAACTGTAACACAAGACACTGATGAAAGAAAGACAATAGAGATGGAAAGATATACCATGGATTAATTAGTATAAATAGTGAAATGGATTGAAAGAATTAATTTTGTTAAAATGACCACACTACCCAAGGCAACTGGCAGATTCAGTGCAATCCCCATCCATTCTCCAAGGGCATTGTTCACAAAACTAGACCAAAAAAATTTTGAATTTGTATGGAGAAGGAAATGGCAACCCACTCCAGTGTTCTTGCCTGGAGAATCCCAAGGACGGAGGAGCCTGGTGAGCTGCAGTCTATGTGGTCACACAGAGTCGGACACGACTGAAGTGACTTAGCAGCAGTGGCAGCAGCATGGAAACACAAAAGACCTCGAATAGGCAAAACAATCTTGAGAGAGAACAGACTACCTGGACGAATCATGCTTCCTATCTTCACACCTTACTAAAAGCCATGAAGTCAAAACAGTCTGGTTTGGCAGACTGGCATAAAAACAGACACTGATCAATAGAATAGATCTATAAAATAGATCAATGGAACAGAACAGAGAGCCCAGAAATAAACCCACACACTTATAATTAACTAACCTACCACAGAGAAGGCAAGAATACACAACGGGGAAAGACAGTCTCTTCAGTAAGTTGTGCTGGAAAACTGGACAGCTACATGTAAAAGAATAATACAGAACATTCTCTAACATCATACACAAAAATAAAACTCGGATTTCCCCAGTGGTCCCTGTAGCTCAAACAGTAAAGAATCTGCCTGCAATGCAGGAGACCAGGGTTCAGTCCCTGGGTTGGGAAGTTCCTCTGGAGAAGTGAATGCAATCCACTCCAGTACTCTTGCCTGGAGAATCCCGCGGACAGAGAAGTGTGGGGGCTACAGCACGTGGGGTCGCAAAGACTCGGTACAGGACTGAGCGGCTAACAGGCACACAGCGACGGTTAAGAACCCGCCTGCCCACGCAGGGGACACGGGTTCAGCTCTGCTCCGGGAAGACCGCACATGCTGCGGGCAACTAAGCCCCTGCCCCACAACTGCTGATTCTGCGCTCCCGAGCTCACACGCTGCAACCACTGAGGACCGTGCCCTGGAGCGCACGCTCAGGGAGAGGAGCCACCTCGACGAGAAGCCCACACGCGGCAACTAGGGAAAGCGCAGCCAGGTATAAATAAATAAATAGAGCTCTTAAAAAATCAACTCAAGATGGATTAAAGACCAAAAGGTAAGACCAGAAATCATAAAACTCCTAGAAGAAAACACAGGTGGAACATTCTCTAACATAAATTGTAGCATTTTTTGTTTTTTGTCTCCCAAAAGTAAATAAAAGCAAATTAAACAAATGGGACCTAATCAAACTTAAAAAGCTTTTGCACAGCAAAGGAAAACAGCAACAAAACAGAGAGACAATCTACTGAACAGGAGAAGATACTTGCAAATGATATGACCAATAAGGGGTAATATCCAAACTATATAAACAGCTTACACAACTCAGTATGAAAAAAATAAACAAACTGACTAAAAAATGGGCAGAAGACCTGAAAAGACATTTTTCAAAGACATACAGATAGCCAACAGGTACATGAAGATACTCAACATGGCTAATCATCAGGGAAATGCAAATCAAAACCACAATGAGATATTACCTTATATCTGTCAGAATGGCTATCATCAAAAAGAACACAAATAATGAATGTTGACAAGCATGTGGAGAAAAGGGAACTTTCCAACACCGTTGGACTGTGAAAAAAAAATATGTGAGGCAGGTTTCTCAAAAAACTAAAATAGAACTGTCATATGACCTAGCAATTCCATTCCTGGGTTCATATTTGAAATAAAAACACTAATTTAAAAAGATACATGAACCCCAATATTCATAGCAGTATTATGAAGCTTGACTTAAAACTCAACAATCAGAAAACTAAGATCATGGCATCTGGTCCCTTCACTTCATGGCAAAGTCATGAGGAAACAATGGAAACAATGACAGACTTTATTTTGGGGGGCTCCAAAATCACTGCAGATGGTGACTGCAGCCATGAAATTAAAAGACACTTGCTCCTTGGAATAAAAGTTATGTCCAACCTACACAGCAAATTAAAAAGCAGAGGCAAAAAAAAAAAAAGCAGAGGCACTTTGCCAACAAAGGTCCATCCTGTCAAGGCTATGGTTTTTCCAGTAGTCATTTATGGATGTGAGAGTTGGACTATAAAGAAAGCTGAAGGACGAAGAATTGATGCTTTTGAACTGTGGTGTTGAAGAAGACTCCTGAGAGTCCCTTGGACAGCAAGCAGATCCAACCAGTCCATTCTAAATGAAATCAGTCCTGAATATTCATTGGAAGGACTGATGCTGAAGCTGAAACTCCAATACTTTGGCCACCTGATGCGAAGAACTGACTTGTTGGAAAAGACCCTGATGCTGCGAAAGATTGAAACTGGAGGAGAGGGGGACAACAGAGGATGAGATGGTTGGATGGCATGACCGATTCAATGGACATGAGTTTCGGTAAACTCCAGGAGTTGGTGATGGACAGGGAGGCCTGGCGTGCTACAGTCCATGGGGTTGCAAAGAGTCAGACACAACTGAGCAACTGAACTGAACTGAACTGAAGATATGAAGGCAACCCAAGTGTCCATCAACAGATGAATGAATCAAGATGTGGTATACACATATTCTTGATGTGTGTGTGCGTATATATATATATATACACACACACAGCAGACTACTACTCAGCTATAAAAAAAGAATGAAATTTTGCCATTTACAACAACATGGATAAACCTAGAGGGTATTATGCTAAAGTGAAATAAGTCAGGAAAGAGAAATACTGCGTATCGCTAATATGAGAAATCTAAAAAATACAACAAACTAGTAAATATAACAAAAAGAAACAGAGATAGAGAACTAGTGGTTACCAGCAGGCAGAGGGAAGGAGGAGGCAATTCAGGGATTGAGGATTAAGAGGTACAAACTGCTATGTATGAAGTAAATAAGCTACTAGGATATATTGTACAACACAGGGAATATGGCCAATATTTTGTAATAACTATAAATAGAATATAACCTTGGGAAAAAACACATACTTGACGCTATTAAATATTTCAGATAACTTTAATGGCTTTGTCAAGATATGAAAATTAGGGGGTAAATATTTCTGATTTTATAAATTTGATATTTATGAAGCTCTTAGCACAGCTTGGAAAAGAGACACAGATACTCAATATACATAGAATATTTCGCCATCAACTTGTCTTGCAAAGAAAGAGTCTGTCTTGAGAGAAGTTTAATGATAATAGTGCTTTCCTGAGACTTACCTTGGAATGTCTTTCGCGTATTCTTGAGTACACTGCTGAAGGAGATCTATGAATTTTTGTGGGAAAGCTAAGAAGTCTACCAGAAGACCTTGCTGGAATTTTAAACTATACAGAAGACAGGAAAAGAAATTTTTTCTTTTAGAATTTTAATTACTGTATGTAATTATAAATAACATCCTGAAAGGTTATTTTTTTATTTACTGAACACCCATCATAGTCAAGAACTAAGCTAGAAAACTTTGATTTTTATAGAGCTTATTCAATGGGAGAGAAAAGGTCAATAAATCTAGATAAAGCTCCAAATTTCTGAGCTGTTTTAAACAGAATGCTAATAATCTATGAAATATGTATTTTCAAAAACAGCCTGAAAAATTACAGTATAAATAGTCCAGTGATCCCCAAATACTTAATTGTTCTTAATGAGTATGTGTTTCAAAGGAATAGCACTGGTACATACATAAAACTTAAAAACTTACTTATTCCTAGATTAAATATAAGATAAAAAAATAAATTTAGTTACCTCTGAAAATCTTCCTCTGAAATAACAAGGTTATATAGAAAAAATGGATCCGCATCATCAGTCAGACGGATAACTAAATCCTAAAAGAAAGATTGCTATTTTTAATGTTTTCAGTTGATCTGGCTTTCAGAGTACTTTCTTCCTCCATGAAAGTGAAATCACAATAGCATCAGTGTATCTCTGTCATAGCTCAGACGGTTCTGCTTTCTGGTGCCGCTAGGTTTTTAATGTCTTTGGAGATTTTAGCATCTTAAACAGGGGTGGATACTCTGCTCCTTGAGAGCCACATGGGGTGCAAGGTGAGAAGGGGTGGGGTCTATAAAAGTTAATTAAATGCTAGGAGCTGAAAGTTGAAGAATATCATTCTACCAGAGGCTTAGAAAAGTTCAGACCTACCTCTTACTCCACTAAGATAATGTGACAAAAATATTCTTTACCACTGATGTCACATTCAAGTGTATTTTCAGTTTCCCTCAAGTTAATTGTCCGGTTATTTCCAAAATGGCAAATACATCAGCAGAAATGACAGTCATCTACCCTAGATAAGAAAGGAGCATTTGTTTCTCAGGCAAAGGACAGGGGTATCAGGTGACAGGTTGCCAGGGTTTCTTCCTAAAAGCCTATTCTCTACCACTCCAGGTGGCCACTGATGTGGAACCCCCATCTGTTTTCAAGTTTTAAATGAAGTGAATACCTTTCACAAAGACCACTTTTCAGGAAGTTAAATTTACTGTATGGCAGATCATCACAGCATCTAAAGCCAGCAGAAAAGTACTGTACTGCAGAAAACACCGGCAGAAGGAAAACAGGACAGGCAAGATGTCAGAGCACTAATACAGCATAAGCATTCAGGTTAAGAATGAGTTTCTGCCTTGAAATAAAATCTACTTGTGGCTACTGAGGAATTGCTAAGGTCCTAGAAAAATGTAAGCCACTTATGAGTAGAGCTAGAAAATAAAGAGGTACAGCAAGCACAAGGAATAAATATAAGAATATATAATGTCTTCCCTGGAAAATCTGTGGTTCAGCTGGTAAGGAATCCGCCTGCAATGCAGGAGACCTGGGTTTGATCCCTGGGTTAGGAAGATCCCCTGGAAAAGGGAAAGGCTACCCACTCCAGTATTCTGGCCTGGAGAATTCCATGGACTATATAATCCATAGGGTCAGTCCACGGGGTCTCAAAGAGTCAGTCAGACACAACTGAGCGACTTTCACTCTCACTTTTTCACCCTGGAAAATTGGCAATCTAGGTATTTGCTCTGTCTCAGAAGGCTTTGTTCTTAAAGCAGCTTTATTTAAATATTTTTTTAAACCCACCCCAAGATGCTATAAAAAAAACTGAAGCTGTTACTAATACTATTAGATCTTTGAATATGTTAAGAGAAAGCTATAACACAGAGAAAACAGATGTATTTCTTCACCCTCCTTTCTATATCACATCTGTTAGTGATTTACACTCTTAAATCAGATATAAGACTGATGCTCTTAACAACTATTGTCAAAAGGCAAAAAGATTCAAGAACAAGAACAAGAACAAAAAGATTCAAGATTCAAGAACATCTCCCTGCAGTGCTTCAATTCATTCTATACTCACATTTATATGAAATGCCAGTTCTACAGGATAGCAATATATATTCAAGTAACTTTAAAAAGTGCGATGAAGGAATCCCCAAGCAGTTAGGACTCCAAGCTTCCACAGAAGGGATATGGGTTTGATCCCTGGTCTGGGAACTAAGATCCCTCAAGCTATGTGCTGCAGCCAAAAAACTACAATGCGGAAAACCTAAGGCGACTGTTGTCCCAATCTCCAACTCTTGCATGCTTTAGAAATATATGATGTACTATCTCTCAGTTGTTGTCGTAGATTTTACCACCCCAGATCTGCAAGTTATAAAATGGCCCAAAATTAAAAAGCAAGATGATATTAACAAAAGATCTCACATTCTTAAAGAATGAAAACAACTACAATGTACAAAATTACCATACTTCAGAAAAAGAAAAATATTTATTTCAAAATATATAATACCAACCTTTCTGTGAACAGGGTTAGAAACTGATTGTAGTTCAATGCTCAGTCTAATACTCATTCTCCTGTATGAAAAGATATGCCCAACTATCAGAAACATTCACATGCAATACATTATCACTACCATTTGTATAGCTAACATTTTCCCTTTAAGCCACAAGATCCTCCACAGGTTGCCCCTAACTTATGAATACATGTTTGGAAAACACGATGGATTTGAAATTTAACTTCCTGTTTTTCCAAAAGTAATCAGGTTTTTAACCTTAGGCTAAATTTTTTCTCTCCTGTAAAGAGAGATTGTTGTGAGGATTAAATGAGATAAATGATGTGGAAAGCCTATTATCCGCTTGGTATACAACCTCACTGGACTGATTTTCAAATAGCATCTACTGAAAAGCAAACCATCAGGTTTACAATGATTTTTCACATAAAAATATGAACTGAAAATAAAAAATAAAAAACTGAAATGACCAAATTAATTTATTTGAGATATCATTTGAAAATTAGAATACTCTGAATGTCTGCAACCAAGGAAATAAGATAACACATTCACTTATGTATACACACACACACACATTTTTCAGATCCACAAACTACAATGTTCAACGGACTCTCCATACAATATATTCACAGAAGTACCATCAACAAGTTAATTATCTATCTAATCCTAGAGCAACTCTAAATCCTAAAAGAAAAAAAAGAAAAAACACAGCTTTTTGCATATTCTATACTGTGTCTAAGAAAATCCAGTATCAAACAGAGGCATATAAATAAAGGTGTTCATAAGCATTAATCAAACTGAGCAAAAATGTAAAAAAAAAAAACACCTCAGGAAATAAAGGGGGTAATGGTGAAAAAACATCTCCGCACAAGTGGTTCTCAAACTATTCTGCTAGAATTAAATAATAATGGTCTTTTCCTGATATGAGGGAAAATAAATCAAATTTGTTCGATTTTAAGTTATTCTTTTAAAGATGTGTTTTAAACTTTTTTCACATTCTACCACAGAAGTACATACATAACAACTGAGTGTTGATGGAAAAACCTGGTAATAGTTGACTCAGGCTAGAGTCAATAGTTTAGTTTTTTATGCTCTTGACTTGCAGTTTACATTGGTTCAATGCATGTCATTTTAGTTAAATTTCTTATTGAACATATGACTGGATGTTAAATTTTAGTTCACATGATGAGATTACCATAATCTGTATATTAATATCTAAAAAAGAATAAACAGTACCAGTAAACAACACAAAGATAGGAAGAATTATCTCTAAATAAGAGAATGTTTCATTTCTATTTTTCTAGTATCTAAAGCAATATATGTGAAAATATCAAATTCCTACTCCAATTCCATTTATGTATTCTTAGGCGGTGGTGGGCGGGGTGGGGGGGTGCAGGGGGAGGAACACGATGACTTTCAATTTCCTAACTTATAAGAAAAGTGAACCCAGTTAGGTTTGTGAGGGCCTTTCAGCTCTGCAATGTCATCATGTTTGCTTTTCATCTTCTGAGGTTTTTCCTAGTACATACTGCCATAGTGATATGACACTGTGGTTGATAACTTTACACTTGTTAAAATGTGCAGGTTTCTCAGGTAGCTCGGTGGTAAAGAATCCGCCTGCCAATGCAAGAGATGCAGGAAGATCCCCTGGAGTAAGAAACGGCAACCCACTCCAGTATCCTTGCCTACAGAATTCCATGACAGAGGAGCCTGGCAGGCTACAGTCCATGGGGGTCACAAAGAGTAGGATATGACTGAGCGAGTAACACACACATTCCTAAAGCCTATATGCATTAGATGATGGGAGGGAAAAGAAGGGAACCCCATAAATTAAAACTATTCTCCACATTCAGTTCAAAAACCTCCACAGCAATAACTTGTAGGAAAATGTGAGCTTTCAGAGGATCTGAAATCAGAAATCTTTCCTCCACTGTAATGGTTAACATCATAGGAACATTATAAAACAAGTTTAAAAAGCAATTTAAAAAATGCTGTTTCTCAAAATAAATGTCATAAATCTGCATAACACCCTCCCTGTCAGTTAGATTTGGCATTAGCATAACTGGATTCTAGCCACCTCTGCCACCTAATAGTTCTGACCTTAAACTCCCAATTCAAACAAAAGCTGCTCTAAGCCAGGTACTATGCTGGGAGCCAGGGATACAAACAGAAATAAACATGGTTCATGATCTCACATTGAGATCATATTAAATGACTTTATCCTAGATTTGCTTCTGATGGTATTCTAAGGCTTTAATACACTATTAAGTGTCTGCCAGGCACCCTGCTTATATCAACTTATTTAACAACAATCTTGTTAAGTAAATATTATCTCTGTCATTCAAAGAAAGAACCTGAGATGCACAGAGTAGCAAATTTGGGTAAGGTCACAATGCAGAGCCCAAATCAGAACTCAAATCTTTCACTTATACCATGCTATCTAACAAACAAATAAGAACAATTAGTTTCAACTTAGGCAACTCTGAAAACGTCCCTATAAAGAAAGAATTTAAGACAGACATAGAAGCCGTGAAAGAAAAAGCATCTGAGGTAGAAGGAAGAGCTGGAGTAAAGGTAAAGTATTTAGACAGTATCAGGTACGCTCGGAGGATAGCACATAGCCCTGCATGACTGCTTATTGGGAAGAGGAGCTTAAGGGGAAAAAAAAATGAAAAAACAGGTTGGTGTCAAACCATGGGCTTCAAAATTTTGTACCACTTTTCTCCAGACATAGTTCTCTGAGCACTACCAGTCTTCAACTGAAGTTCCTTTTTCTCTATGACTTTAGTTCCTTTGCATTACTTCATGCATTAGTCACTCTTCAATAATAGCTAATGGTTAGTGAATGCTCCTAAGTTCCAGGCACTGTTCTAAGTACTTTATATGTATTATTTTATGCTCATAATAATCCCACAAAGCAGGTAGTTTATTTTTATCAATTATAAGGATGAGGCACAGAGAAGTAAGAAAAATTGTACAAAATTAAGCACTAACTGGTAAAGTGGAATCTAAACAGTGTAGCTCCATAGCCTATTTTTTTTTAATGTACAAAACAGAGGGATTATAAATCCTTTTTTTAAAATTGAAGTACAGTTGATGTACAATGTTGTATTAATTTCTACTGTACAGCAAAGTGACTCAATCATACATACATTTTCTTTTGCACATTTTTTTTCCATTATGGTTTATCACAGGATATTAAACATAGTCCCGGACCTTGCTGTTTATCAGAGCCTGAACTCCTAACCTGTGCTATACTACCTCTAAATGGAAGAACTTTTTGTTTCCACTATTAAAGTGAGTTCCTTGAGGGCTAGAATGAAAATAGCTTTGTTGCTGTTGCTGTCATTGGAGGAAGGTGGTAAGGAGGAGAAGAGCTTTATATTCTCAGCACCTAGGACAGTGCTTGGTACACAGCAGACTTTCATAAATATTTGTTGAGCTGAACTGGCCTTGACTACTTAACTAGAGTCTGGACTATTTTTCCCATAAGAGGTTGGCAAACTTTATCTGTAAAGGGTCAGATAGTAAATATTTTCGGCTTTGCCAGCCATAAGGTCTCTGTCACATTTATTCATTTCTCCCCCTATACCACAAAAGCAGCAATAGACAATTCTTAAACAAATGAGAATGGCTGAATTTAATAAACCTTTGTTTACAAAAAAAGGCAATGGGCTAAGGAGCTTCAATACTGGAATCAGAAATTATGCCCCCCACCTTTCTTTTTCCTTTCTATAATCATTCTAGAACATGGCTATCCAATAGAGATACAATGGAGCCACAAATATAAGGCATATATATAATTTTTAATTTTCTAGAAGTCACATTAAAAAAAACATATTTCTCATAGTAAGTCTTCAGTCTAGTGTGCATTTTACTCTTATGTACCTTAGTTCACTTTAGATCCATTTCAAATGTCAACTATAGTTGCTCCCATATAGTGGTTCCCATATTCAGCAGCACAAAAGAACCACCAAGTAACCTATAGATCTCCGCTTAACAGCTGCTGGTCTTGGTGCCATCTCCTCGCCTGGCCTGCCAGTTGATTTTGAACCTAATTCTGAACTATACACCAGTTTCACATTACTGGTAGCTCAATATATCAATGTTTTCATTTTTAGTCACATTTCACACCTGATCCTCCTAAAAAAAACCATGTAGGTAGGCATGTTATATCAGTTTTACAAATGAGAAAAATCAGTTTTACA
The DNA here is from genome assembly GCF_019320065.1 of Cervus canadensis. Classification (NCBI taxonomy): domain Eukaryota; kingdom Metazoa; phylum Chordata; class Mammalia; order Artiodactyla; family Cervidae; genus Cervus; species Cervus canadensis. The sequence continues at coordinate 41,343,998 of NC_057387.1, read as the reverse complement.
AATGAGGCAGCTGCCACTCTGGTGAAACAGACAAAATTGAAGTCTCCTGACTTCTTGCCAAGATCTCTCTACTTAAGGCTCAACAGCACCACCTCATTTGTCAAAGTTGTAATTTTGCATTTATCTGTGAGACTATTTCCTACCCCCACTAGCATGGGAACTCCACGAACGCAAGGACTTTTTCCTGACCATTGCATCCCCAGTGCCCAGCAGGTGTTTTGCAAATATGCAATATTTGTTTAATGGATAAAAGAAATTACGGTTTTCCCCAATCGTCTTTAGTCTATTAAAAGTAATTTATCTTATTTCTAGTAACTAATGTGAAAAAGAAGCAATATACCATATAGTTGATTAAATCGAAGCTTAATTTACTTCCAATATAACTCAAAAAAGAGTGGAAAAATGGCTGGGAACCAAGGCCTGAGTTCGAGTGCCCGCCCTGCGTTGAACTCGTAAGCCCTAGAGTAAATTAATTTTCTGAGCAGGAATTTTTATCTGTCAAAGAGCAAAGGGCTATAATGTCCACGATAACGTTTAAAGATAAGTTTTTCTTTAAATCAATTTGATGCAGGTCAGCGTCCCATTCCTCACATACTTCCCTTCTCGGCGACTTGGAACTTACTTAGTGAGAGAGAGCCAGGTCCCAGGTAGGTCTCTCTCCGGGGACTCCGGCTGGACACCCTGCCGCAGACCGCTGAGCACTGGCGGGGGCCGCCATCTTTCCCCTTGGCCCGACCCCAACCGCCACCCACGGGCACGGGGTAACGCGAACCTCACCTCTCCTCGCAGTCTCTGCATTTCACCTGCAACGGGACGAGTTGCTGGAACAAAATCTGGCTCATGCTGAAGCGCTGCCCTGGCCAGTGTGCGAAAAAATACAACACAACAGGCCCCCCGCGATATTAGCCTGAAAGACTTCCGGGTCCTGTAAAGTTTGAGTTTGCCGCTCTGCTTCCGCGGAGGAGGCGGGGAAAGAGAAACAGAGGGAATACGAAGGAGGTTTGGACCTCGCCGGCCACCATCAACTTCTTCCGGTTTTACGAAGCTGGGGTGGTAAAGTTCCGGGCATGGCATTATCCTGCGTGGCGGGAGCTGACGCAGCCATATTTGTTATGGGAAAGGGACCAGAGTGAACTTGAGAACTTTTCTTTTCTTCAGCCCATCAATGCTTGCCACCCGGAGTAAGCCCTGAATTATGGCGGCCTCTGCGCTGACGCCGCATGGAACTGCCTTTCCAGAAGAGGGGCGATGCGGTTATTTTGTGGAAAAGAAGAAGCGGTTCTGCAGGATGGTGGTGGCAGCCGGAAAAAGGTTCTGTGGTGAACACGCTGGAGCCTCGGAGGTCTGGTATCGCCTTACCCTCTCGAGGGTCGGAAATAAGTTTCCTGGTCCGGCACCTCCCCTCTGACAGATTTCTGCTTCAGTCCCCTGGATTTTGCAGCTTTTCCTGTGATAAACGCAGTACTGGCCTCCCTAGGGAGAGATGATGAGCGGTAGTGAAGTGCAGTGTTTTCTTTTATTTAAGTAAAGCGCCAGCAGTGACCCGTTTATTTTACCAACTCATGGTAATGCTAGATTTTAGTTTTACTGCAGACTACCGCTTCTTGCGCTCGGCTCACTCTCCGCCTTCCTGATGGGAAATGGTGGTTTAGAAAGAAGAGTGATCAAAGAAAGAATCCAAGGTTTCACTAATTGTGTTTTCATTGTTTCGTGAACGATAATCACGTCTTGTGAATGCGGTTGAGAGAAACTTCTAAAAATTTTTTATTTAGACGTACAATCTTTTGAAAGCAACTAGTAACTACTTTGCTGAAAAGGGGAAGGAGAGATTTTAAAAAACACGTAAGAATGAATTCTTTTAAAATTGAGAACAGAAAGTGTACAGTTTTGCTCGATTGTACATATGATTGTATTGTCAAGCAGCATATACTTTTATGTATGTGTATTTCTTTAGGGTATATATGACAGGGCATTTAAAAAACAAGATTAAAAAAATAAAAATAAAAAACAAGATCAGCATAATGCTTATAGAAAAAGAGCATGTTTCATAGGTTTTAGGAAGATTAAACCATAGAGAAAAGCATTTGATTTCATGCCTTCTGAATATCCAGTATTATTTACATTATTTTTGTTTGTTAGATGGTTTATCCTCCTAGGCAATATCCAGTACAGATAACACTGTAGAACCCCTTCATCTGCTACTGATCCCTCCTAGCTATAGCTCTAATTCATATTTTGCTTTAGCTGATACCTGCCTGGAATGAAGTGTACTGAAACAAGCTTATTCTTCGTGTGACCTGTGACTTACAGGAACTCTTTGAAGTACACTTTCTGTTGTATTTTGAGAGGACCAGCAGACATCCCCTGATTGAAAAATGAATTTTATGATTGCAGGAGGATTTTGTTCTCCCTGTTATAAGACCTGGTATTTCACCTTAACCAGACGTCCAGAAGATGACAGCAGATGGAAACAATAGTAGAGTATGACTAGATCCTTACAGGGTAATCCATATTCCTGAAGAGGAATGACATCGTGTTATTAATCTCTTGAAAAAGGACTGAAAAGCACCAAGTAGAAACACTCTCAATGACTATGGTTTGGTTTTCAATTTAGGGTTTCCTGGGCTTGCCTGGGGGCTGAGACATTAAAGAGTTTGCTTGCAATGCGGGAGACCCAGGTTCAATCCATGGGTTGGAAAGTTCCCTCGGAGAAAGGCATGGCCACCCACTCCAGTATTCTTGCCTGAAAAATTCCATGGACAGAGGAGCTTGGTGGGTTACACAGCCCATGAGGTTGCAGAGGGGGACACACTGAGCAACTGACACTTTCACTGACTCTTTAATTTTTGTTATGATTGAGTATATTGTTTCCATCTCTTTTTTCTTAAGTGTCATATATGGCTGAGACAACTTGTACTTATTTTTACCCATTGTTTCTAATTTGGGGGTGATATAGCCTCCCCAGACAATGTTTGAAGACATTTTGATCGTCACAGCTGGAAACTGTCTCTTGCATCTAATGGCTAGAGGCCAGAGATGCTGCTAAACATCCTACAGTGGGCAGGACAGCCCCCACAAAAAAGAATTTTCCAGCCCCAAATACAGTAGTGCCAAGGTTGAGAAGCCTTGTTTGTAACAAATAACAAATTCTAAAAGTACTTTCCCCTACTTATCATTAGACTTTGGGAAGTTAACATAGAGTCTTCTCCTTCATGGAGTTTAGACTTTGAAGCCAGCAAATAAGGAAGAATATGTGCTATATCTTCAAAAGATATTGAAAAATCTCTTAACTTGTTCGTGAAATTCAGTGAACATAGTTTTGTGGATACACTGGGAGGCAAAACAGAACTGAAATAAACTGAAAAAAGAAATTGTTAATACTAGTAATGAACACAGCATTTACTGTATGAACAGCACTGTGCTAACATTTCTTTTGAAACCTGTTAGCTCAATTTTTACAACCCTTGAGAGGTAAGATACCTTATTATCTTTCAGATGAGGCAGTAAGACTTCAGATCATAGTTAGGAGCTGATAGTTAGGAACTGATAGAAAAATTAGGAATCTAAGCAGTCTGACTGACCTTTGGTTTTAACTGTTATATTATACAGACTTGCCAACACTATTAACTATTAACTCCTTTATTTTTTCTGAGTACATGTAGTTAAATCAATGTAACTTAGAAACGAATAGGATGTTATTATTCTGTACCAAAAGCTACAAAACCAGTAGAGTATGATCACCTACCAAATGGTTAAAAGACCATATAGATGTCCCCAACTGACTGTGGTTCAACTTATGATTCTTTGGCTTTATGATACTGCAAAAGCAGTGGGCATTCAGTAGAGAGCATACTTTGAATTTTGAATTTTTCATCTTTTCTGGGGCTAGTGATATGCAGTACTGGGCAGTGTCAGGGAGTCAGGGCTCCAAGTCAGCCATACTATCACAAGGGTAAACAACTAATATGCTAACTGTCATTCACCCACACAACCATCTGTTTTTCACTTTTGGTACATTAGTCAATAAAATACATAAGATATTCAACACTTTATTATGAAATAGGCTTTTAGATTTTGCCCAACTGTAGACTTCTGTTAAGGGTTCTGATCACATTTGAGATAGACTAGGTTATGCTATAATGCTCGGTAGGCTAGGTGTATTAAATGCATTTTTGACTGAGAATATGTCAACTTACAATGGGTTTATCAGGACGTAATTCCATCATAAGTTGAGTTGAGGAAGATCTGTCTTTTGTTGTGTCTGAGATACTTTTCCCCCACACACATTTTAACACCTCTAAAATCAGAATATTTCTTAATATCAATGATATGTCATAATTTAAACTGGCAGCATTTTTTTTCCTTAGTGGTCCCTAGAATAATAGTGTATATCTAGTCAGTGCTGTCATAGATTCAAAATTACATATGTTGGCTTTCTCCGTAACTTTCTCTTTCTATAGAGAAAGGTATCTTTCTCTATAATCCATAGATCAATGTTATCCAAAGCAGTATTTGCTCATATATACCTGAACCAGCTACACGAGAGGTTTTTTTTTTAATTAAGTATAGATGATATGAAAGTCAAAGTTTAGTCGCTCAGTTGTGTCTGACTTTTTGCAACCCCATGGACTGTAGCCTACCAGGATCCTCCGTCCATGGGATTTTCCAGGCAAGAGTACTGGAGTGGGTTGCCATTTCCTTCTCCAGAGGAACTTCCCAACACAGGGATCGAACCCAGGTGTCCCACATTGTAGGCAGACGCTTTACCATCTGAGCCACCAGGGTACAGAGGTACAATACAGTGATTCACAATTTTAAAGGTTATACTCCATTTACAGTGGTTATAACATATTGGCTATATTCCATGTGTTGTACAATATATCTTTGTAGTTTATTTTATATATAATAGTTTGTACCTCTTAATCCTCTGCACCTATAATGTTCCTCTCCCCTTTCTTCTCTTCACTGGTAACCACTAGTTTGTTCTTGTCAGTCTGTTGCTTTTTTTCTTATTTTCACTAGGAGTATTTTTTTAGAGTCCACATATAAGTGAAATCATACAGTATTTGTCTTTCCCTGTCTAACTTATTTCTTTGACCATATCCTCCAAGTCTATCCATTTTGTTGCAAATGGCAGAATTCCGGTCTTTTTAAAGGCTGAAGAGTATTCCATAGCGGGGGTGTGTGTGGTGTTTGTGTGTGTGTGTGTGTGTGTACCACATCATCTTAATCCATTCATCTGTTGACGAATACTTAACGTTGCTTCTATACCTTGGCAATTATAAATAATGCTACTGTGAACATTGGGGTACACATATCTTTTTGAATTAGTGTTTTTATGGATATGTACCCAGAAGTGGAATTGCTGGGTCATATGGTAGTTGTATTTTTCGTTTTTTGAGAGCCCTCCTTACTGTTTTCCATAGTGACTGTACCAATTTACATTCCTACCAACAGTGAATGAGGATTTCCTTTTTTCCACATGACTGTCAGTATTTGTTGTTAATGTTCTTTTTAATGATAGCCATTCTGACAGGTATGAGGTGATATCTTATTACACTAGAAATTTGTGTTTTAAACTCGATGATCTGATTTTGGGAGTGTTTTGTTAATGTGCCTTTAAGATTTCCTTAATCTTGTTTTGGGATAGCATAAGCTTATGATTATACTGAAGTTGTGTCTAGTATCTGTAAGCAATAAACTTGATATATTGTTAGAATAAATATGTTCTTTTTTGGTTGTTGTTTTTAGGAAGAAAATGCTCGGAAAAGAATTCTGTGTCCTTTAGATCCAAAACAGTAAGTATGGATTGGAGAAGGGTTTTTCTGTGCTAGAAACAGTGATTATCACAGTCTTATTTTAAATAATTTTCTCTTTAAATTTAGCACAGTATATGAAGATCAACTAGCAAAGCATTTGAAAAAGTGTAACTCAAGAGAGAAGCCGAAACCTGTAAGTGTTTGTTCAGTAAAATTGAATGGTAAAATAGGTGCTATGTAATCTTTATATATACTTAGTAGATTACAAATATGAGCTTTTAACAAAGCTCTTGCTTCAGGAGACTGAAATATGGTAAATACACCTGAGTGTATATAGGACATTAGACTGTGAATCCACTAGGAGTCCTAATTCAGGTAACAGATGTTTTTGCAACAAAAATAGTATTCAGAGAGTAATTCCACAGTTTATCTTTTCAAAAATACTTACTTAGTGCCAATGCTAGTGGTAAAGAAGCCACCTGCCAGTGCAGGAGACATGAGAGACACAGGTTCATGCCCTGGGTCAGAAGATGGCCTGGAAGAGGGCACGGCCACCCACTGCAGCATTCTTGCCAGGAGAATCCCATGGACAGAGGAGCCTGGTGGCCCCAGTCCACAGGGGAAAAAAGAGTCAGACACAACTGAAGCAACTTAGCACATTAGCATACAAGTTTATTTCAATAAAATATGATCCCGGTCTTCAGTGAACTGTTAAGTTCAATGAAAGAAGTAAGTGTACATGTGATAAGAGCACATACTTGCATTAAAATTAAATCTAAGGATTTAAGAAAGACTTTCCAGAAAGAGTAACACTTGAACTAAATCCTTTTTTTAAATATATAATTCTATTTATTTATTTTTTTTTTGGCTATGCTGGGCCTTCGTGGCTGGGTGGGGTTTTTTCCAATTGTGGAGAGCAGGGTCTCCTCTCCAGTTGCAGTATGCCAGCTTCTCACTGCAGTGGCTTCTCTTGTTGCAGAGCACGGGCTCTAGGGCGCGCAGGCTTCAGTAGCTGTGGCACATAGGCTCAGTAGTTGCTGCTCCCAGGCTCTAGAGCACAGGTCCTGCACCTGGATAATAATCTTCCTGGATCAGGGATCAAATCTGTCTCCTGCATTGGCAGACATTCTCAACCACTGGACTACCAGGAAAGTCCCAGCAGCACTGTCATGTTGACAACAAATTATCCCCATACATTTCCAAATGCCTCCTAATTGAGAACCAGTAGGCCAGATGGCATAAGTTTAAAAAGAAAAAATTTTTACGTTAAGATGTGTAGTAGAAAAGTGATGACTATCCCTAGTTAGCCTGTTGGTAAAAAGAATGTTGCCTTTACTTTCAAGTATGCATGGCAATTATCTGGCTTCCCTGGTGGCTCAGACAGGTTCTTTAGAACCTGCCTGCAATGCAGGAGTGTTAGTGTTAGTCACTCAGTGGTGTCTGACTCTTTGCATCCCCAGGGACTACATGTAGCCATCAGGCTCCTCTGTCCATGGAATTCTCCAGGCAAGCATCCTTGAGTGGGTTGCCATTTCCTTCTCCAAGGGATCTTCCCAACCCAGGGATTGAACCTAGGTCTCCTGCGTTACAGGCAGATTCTTTACCACCTGAGCCACAAGGGAACCCGGGTTCAGTCCCTGGATTGGGAAGATCTCCTGGAGAAGGGAATGGCTACCTACTCCAGCATTCTGTCCTGGAGAATTCCATGGACAGAGCCTGGTGGGCTACATTCCATGGGGTTGCAAGGAGTCAGACACACCTGAGCAACTAACATTTTCACTTTCACAGGCATGGAGGTTCTCTTCCTTACCTGTTAGACTTTAGTTAAAGCAAGCAGGTTGAATATGTGTTCTGGGAATGGTTTGAGAGAAAAAGTGAATTAAAACTGGACTACCCCTGTGAATTTCCTGGTGATCCAGTGCTCGGGACTCCATGATTTCACTGCCAAAGAACCAGGTTCAGTCCCTGGCTGGGGAACTAAGATCCCACAGGCTGAGTGGCACTGGGCCAAAAAAAAAATGGAATACCCATGCACAGATTTCATTGCATGCTGGGGACACAGTAAAAAGGAAAGGGAGAAAAGCAGTGGGATGATGAGATAGAGAAAAGAAATGCAGAACAGTTTTTGTCTAGTACACTATATATAACATGAAACCCAGGTTTTGCTTTACTAATAGTTGTAGCTGTTAATAATTTTCTATTAGTTTTTTCAGTCATCCAACAAAACATTCTAATACCCACTTTCTAACCTGTTCCACTTAATCACTAGTTTCTCTTATTACCCATATACGTAAAAGTAGCAACCCACAATCCACACATTACTTTTCTGCTGTTTGTATAACTAAAGCCTATTACTGTGCATACTATCTCAGGAGTTGTCTTCACTTTCAAAAGAGAATTTGTAAAAAATTACACTATTTCATTCATTTATATCTACATGGTCTAATATGTAGTGTCTGCTGCTGCTAAGTCACTTCAGTCGTGTCCAACTCTGTGCGACCCCACAGACAGCAGCTCACTAGACTCCCCCGTCCGTGGGATTCTCCAGGCAAGAATACTGGAGTGGGTTGCCATTTCCTTCTCTAGCCATGTGTAACTATTTAAATTTGAGTTAATTAAAATTAAGCAAAATGAATGTCTGGTTCGTCAGTCACACTAGCCATATTTCAAGGCTGCAGCTACCATGTTGGCTAGGGCAGATATAGAACATTTTCATTATTGAATATGTTGAACTAGGTCCTTACTTAGAGTCTTTCTGTCTCTGAAAATGGACTAGAAATATCTCACTGTGTTAATTTACACAACATAATATCACAGGACATTTTTATATTCTGTTTTAATTAGTACTTTAAAATAGAAGAAACCAGACTTAAACCATTGTAATATTTTTTCATATCTGTTTGTGGTCATGCTACCTATGTGATAAACAGCCATTTATAGTTGGACCTTTGTTTTTGCTTTAACAGTTAGCAAAACTAACATCCTCAGTCTGTGCTTGAGATAGGTAAAAATGTTAATAGAAATTACTAATGAGTTTCTTTAGACTATAAATGTTTATTCAGATAGCCACCTCACTAGACTGTAAGATACAGGAACACAGAGGTTTTTGTCCGTTCTGTTCACTCTGGTGAATCCTCAGCAACTAAAGCAAGTTAAGGACCAGACTAGGCACTCAGTAATTATTTATGAATAATTTTTTCATGAATAAATGAATGAAAGAAAGAGAAGGTGGCAGGTACAGAGTATTAGAAGGGATGAATCAGTTTTTCACATTAATTTTTGTGAACTCTTCACATTAATAACTTTTGTTATCATTTTGTTTTTGTTAAGGACTTCTTTATTCAAGATATTAATGCAGGCTTAAAAGATGAAACTGAAATACCAGATCAATTAGTAAGTACTTGACTTTTTAATTTTATGAGGTGTTCATGAGCATTGCCACACTGTAAATAAGCTTACAGTTTTTGTTCCAATTTTTGAAATAAATTAACTATTTTAACATAGAATGCATTTCTTATAGAATCAATGTTATCAGTTCCCAGACCAGCTCACGTCCCATTTTTGTATATAGGTTCCAATTTCGTCTCTCTCTGAAGAGCAGCTGGAAAACTTAATTAAGAAATTGAGAAAAGCAAGTGAAGGTAAGTCTGCCTAAATTTGCAAGTTAAATTTTATTAGAATAATCAGGTGGTGTATGAGTTGAACTTTCCTGGTGGCTCAGACGGTCAAGAGTCTGCCTGCAATGCAGGAGACCCAGGTTCGATCCCTGGGTTGGGGATCCCCTAGAGAAGGGAAATTCCTCTGGTTTAAGAGATATTACTACCATTGCTTAGAACCAACCCTACAGTTTCACTCTTGGTTGTTTAGGCTTGTGTGCTTTTATTTGGCACAGGTTTGAACTGCACACTTAAAGATCAGATTATGTCCCATCCAGCGTTGCATGATGCCCTTAATGACCCTAAAAATGGTGATTCTGCAGCTAAACATCTGAAACAGCAGGTATGTTTAAGCCACACTAACTCTACTAAAAATGGCCTTTCTGTTCATTTGTCAGAAGCTAGCATTCTGTTTTTTCTAAATATAGTATTAATGAAATTTTGTTTAGATTGTCTTTCATGGTACAGAATCTTCATTTCAAACAATGTTGTCCAACATATATAGAAAGTCCTTGGCACGGATAGGGTTCTGAGTACTGCATGTTAAGTATTTAAAAGCAGGAGAGAAACTTTAAAGCCAAAGAAAAATTATCATTGTGAACGTGGTGCCCTATACGGAAATTGTCTTGCTGTTTTTCCATTTGAGCCAGATGTTTTTGTTCTAGTTTATAAAATAATCTTGTGAAGTTTGCAGGCTTCTATTTTAGGTAACATTGAAAATTTAAAGTTACTTGGTCCAAGAAGATGCTTTGTTGAATTTGGAGCAGGAAAGGGAAAATTATCTCATTGGGTTGATATTGCCTTAAAAGATGCTGAAAAAGTTCACTTCATCCTAGTAGAAAAGGTGACCACAAGATTCAAGGTAAGTGAAACCATTGTGGTATATTTGTAGCCAGATTTTGTTTGCACTTAAGAAAAAAAGCCTCTAAAAGAAAATGAGTTTTTTGTGTTTATTTGATTGTAGTTTTTTATTCTAATTATATTGGTGACTTAAACTGAAAGTAACTTTTTTTAATCTAAATTTTGATAGTTCATTGATCTGAGTTCTTAAAATAACAAAGACAAGAAGATATGTGGAAAGAGCCAAGCTCAAGCTAGCAATTAAAAGTCTTCAGTCCTTACCTACCTCTGAAACTTACTGTTTGTTCAGTAAACATTTATTGAGCATACCACCAGAACCATGACAGATATTGAGTAGATAAATTCAAATAAGATAAGAGTCCCTATTTCTATTACTTATGCTTAGAGTGAAAGTGAAAGTCGCTCAGTCGTGTCCGACTCTTTGTGACCCCATGGACTATACAGTCCATGGGATTCTCTAGGCCAGAATACTGGAGTGAGTAGCCTTTCCCTTATCCAGGGGATCTTCCCAACTCAAGAATCAAACCAGGTCTCCTGCATTGCAGGCAGATTCTTTACCAGCTGAGCCACAAGGGAAGCCCACTTAGATTTAGAAAGAAGAGACAAATAGATAAATGATTTTTTTTTTTTTCAGTGTTAAAATATGGGGGAAAAAAAAAGATGCTGCACAGAATACTGTGATACAGTGTGCGTTCAAAGGAGGGAGTGACAAATTTTACGGCAGGGAAGTGATGATAAATGGCTACATAGAAAAAATGATATTTGAGGTGTGTCTTGAAAAGTGAGTATTTGCTAGATACAGGCTTTGAGAAGCATTCTAGAAAGCAAGAACACTGTAACCAAATGCCTGAAAGGACAGGGGAACACAGAAACATTTCTGGGTGATGGAAGTACATGGTGTGAAGTAGAGTTCAACAGTGAGATGGGAGAGGTGGGAGAGACCCTGGAAGGGGTCATAGTTTATGCTGTGGAAGGAGTTTGACTTTATCCTTTTACATGCTGGGGATACAGTGGAAACAAGATTTAATTCTTCTCTTCAAAAAGCTTACATCTAATGGGACAGTTTTATAAGCATATTGGTTTAGTACGCTAAGTGATAAGTACCAGATGATGTAAGAGTTCTACCAGAAGATAGAACACCAGCCTCAGTGCAGGTTTCCTGAGGAGAAGGAAGCAGCAAAGAAGAGATTTAAGGAGTATATAAGGATTGGTGGAGTAAATGGAGTTTTAAAAGTTCATCCTAGCAGTACCGTTAAAGCTGTATCAGAAGAGTATGAAACTTGAACTAGAGAGATTAGTAATAAGATACTAGCCTATGATCCAGGTAAGAAATGGGCCAGAGCTAAGGATGTTGCAGTGAGACGGAGGAGGGAAGAATATGAGAAATGTAATGATAGTGGGAACCATGAGACTGTTAAGTAAGAGGGAGGAGTTACTTCTGGTGACCTTTTGTGCCTTAAATGACTAAGTGGTGTTCTTCCCTCAGACAGGGAATGTGGCAGGATGAAGGAGAAGAATATAGTTCAGAGGGAGAAGTAATGAGTTCAGTTTTGGATGAGCCTGCTGTTGAAGTAGAACCTTCTGTTGGACAGTTGGATTTGTGTGCACTCATCAGAACGGTCTGGGCCACAGTGTAGATTTATCAATCAGAGGTGTATGTATATAGATGAGAATGGTTGTGATCTTTCGGGGAGAGTAAGAAGAGAAGCGAGCCACAGATAGCGTATTAGGGCCTGATAAAGATAAAGGAACTGGCAAATAATCTTAGGTAAGTCAGTTAACATCTATGAACATTAATGCCTTCATCAGTGAATTGGGGATTTTTAGAATTAAAGGAAATAATGTGTACATTATAATATATAAAATGTTCAAGACTTGTAAAAATGTGAGGGCTTCCCTGGTAGCTCAGCTGGTAAAGAATTCACCTGCAATGCAGGAGACCCCAGTTCAACACCTGGGTTGGGAAGATCTGCTGGAGAAGGGATAGCATAAACACTCCAGTATTCTTGGGCTTCCCTGGTGACTGTTGGTAAAGAATCCACCTGCAACGCAGGAGACCTGGGTTCGATCCCTGGGTTGGGAAGATTCCTTGGAGAAGGGAAAGGCTACGCACTACAGTATTCTGGCCTGGAGAATCCCATGGACTTGTTATTTTCTGTCACAGAATATACAATTAACAATTCTGCTTTTTAAATACTAAAAAATAAAATGGAAAATTATTAGCTCTGACTTTTAAAAACAAAAAGAAATCTTTTTATTTTCATAAAGCTTTTTTTTCCCTTACATGAAACCCATTGTTATAATAATGTTCTATTTATACAGGTAGATGGCAAACACAGAAAGAAAAACTCAGTGTTTGAAAGACTTCAAATTGATATTCAACACTTGTGTTTGAGTAAGTTGCATAACTTTCAGTTGCTCTTCCATAAATCATAGAATTTTCAAACTCTTGAGGGTTGCTTAGAAATCCAATCAGGCAGAACAGTGCTTCAGGAAAAACAAAGATTAATCCATTTTTAATATAGAATTTTATATCTTAACATTTAGATACATATAAATGGGATGAGGGTTGGCACTCTTAAGAAATTGTTTTTCAGTATCAGCTAGACATGAAATGTCATACTAGAGAATAGTTTAAAATTGTTGATAATATGCCCTTATCTTGCTTATTTGTGCTGTTGAATTACTGAGTTTGTTCATGCCATACACTAGCCTTCTGCCCATTGTTAACATGACTTTACCAAAACTGTTAAGGAGTTGAGCTAGTTCTCTCCCACAAGTTTAAATTGTACCAAAGAAAATAACCCATCTCTATGGAACTTATTTCAAACACACACACATACCCATGAATCATACTTTTTAATGCCCTTTTTGTACCTTTTTTAGTTTTTCATATTATTTAGAATAAAAATAATACAAACATATGCCAGCAACCTCTTCTGCTAATTTTAATTCAGCCCTGTAATGCAACCCACCATTGGCCCATATAGTAAATAAAATTTGTTCATTGAGTTAGTAGATAATTTATAATTTTTTTTGCTTGGTCTTTTAAAAATGTATTTAAGGTCTTATGTATAGCACAGGGAACTATATTCAATGTCCCCTGACAAACCATATTGAAGAAGAATATATATAAATGTTTATATAACTGATGACTTTGCTGTATAGTAGAAATTAACACATCATTGTAAATCGACTATACTTCAATTTTTTAAAAGAGGTATAACTTTAAAAATTGCACTTTAATTGTCTTAAATTGTTTTAATACATTTATCAAGTATTCTGTTAGTTGCCAGCTTCCTGAAAAATTCTGTCCTGGATCCTTCAGACCTGTTCCAGTCTAGACTGGGCGTGCTCCTTTCTGTTCCTGGGGCACAATTGTCAACCTTAAAACTCTTCATTCTCATCCTGGGGATTCCCTTCACTCTTGTAGGTTGAAATTTATTTTTCCACATTTTTTTTTCTCTTTTGGCCATCCTGGATGGGTTTTGGGATCTTAGTTCCCCAACCAGGGATCGAATCCTCAGCAGTGAAAGTGTGGAGTCCTAACCACTGGACCTCCAGGGAATTCTCTATTTATCTACATCTAACCCCACATCTTCCTCTGTTGATTTACTCTTCTTGGGCAAAGACCTCCTCTGTAGCTTCCTGAGAAACACCTGCATTAGAAAGAAATTTGATACCTTGCATTGTCTGAAAATATCTTTTAACTTTACCCTTACACTTGATTTGGCTGGATCTTTTCTATTTCTGGGGCTTCCCTTGTGGCTCAGCTGGTAAAGAATCTGCCTGCAATGATCCCTGGGTTGGGAACATCCCTTGGGGAAAGGGAAGGTTACCTACTCCAGTATCCTGGCCTGGAGAATTCCATGGACTGTATAGTCCATGGGTTCACTAAGAGTTGGACACAACTGAGTGACTTTCACTTTCACTTTCTATTTCTAAGAACTTTGAAACTATTACTCCATTAGTATTGTTGTTGTTCAAAAGTTCAGTGCTGTTCTGAGTCCTGATCCCTTGTACATCATCTCCTTTTTTCTTTCTAGAGATGTATAGGCTCTTTTCTCTGTCCTCAGTTTTAAATTTCCACAGTGATGTGCCCTGTAGTCATGTTTTTCTCTGTTGTGTTGGGCACTTGGTGTGCTCTTGTGTTTAGAGCAGTGGTTCTCAACTAAAGACGGTTTTGGCCCTCAGGGAGAACTGACGATGTCTGAGATATTTTCTGTTGTCACAAGAGTAGTCATGTTGCTGGCTAGATGGATACAGACCAGAGCGCTGCTAAATATTCTATAAGGTACAGTACAGTTCTCCACAACAGTGAATTATTGGAGCCAAAAGTTAATAATGCCAAGGGTGAGAAATCCTGATTTAGAGATTCCAGTATTCTCAGCTTTCTGGGAAACTTCCTTGCATTCTGGGTAATTTCTTTGCATTCTTTCTTTCTTAATTTTCTCTGCTTCATTTTTTTCTTTTCTCCCTTAATGGGAGAACTTCTATGATTTAGTTATTAGACCTGAAATAGTTCTCTACTTTTCTTGACTTGACTTCTCTGTTCTGTATCTTTTTTTTTTTATACCTTTGCAAATTTCTTCAACTTAATTTCTTCTGTCATAGTTTTAATTTCTAAGATCTTTTTCTCTGAATTTATCTTTGTTATTTTAACTGTTCTTCTTTTCAGAATTGTAGTATCTTTGTGAGGATATTAGCATACGCTTTTTAAGAAGTATTCTCCCTTTATAGTCTGTCTTTACTCATTTGCTCTTTTCCATTTGTTTTGGTCTGTCTTTTTCAACTGAGAGGCTCTCCTCAAGCATCTGTGCTTTTTGATGGTGTGTTCATAGTGAGGATCGAGGGACCATCAACTCTTGAGTCTTCAAGTGGAATTGTTGACTTCAAGCTCCAGTTTGAAGTAACTTGTCTAAAACATCTTTCCTCTTGGGCTGGTCAGGTTCCCCAAATAACACTTTTTGATCACCTGCCTAGAGGGTGAGAGTCTAGTTACTAATGTTGTCCCAGTGAGGAGTAAGAGCTTCATCCATATGCATACTCACTTAATCCTGCTATTTTACCACACATCAGCTTTCCACTTCAGGCTTCCCTCATGGCTCAGACAGTAAAGAATCTGCCTGCACTGCGGGAGGCCCAGATTCGATCCCTGGTTTGGGAAGATCCCCTGGAGAAGGGAATGGCAACCCACTCCAGTATTTTTGCCTGGAGAATTCCATGGACAGATGAGCCTGTCAGGCTACAATCCACGGAGTCAGAGAGTCAGACATGACTGAGCGACCAACACACACACACACACACAACTTCCCACTTCTTACCATCCTTCAGTCCAGTGACCTCCTGTCTTAATTGCTTCAGAGAATTATCTAGTTTTCCACCAGTTGGTAAAGAGGTCATCATCAGGTGGCTATGAGATGTAGATCTGACTACTTCTTAAATAGACTTTCTGCCAGTGCACTGTTATTCATAACTGTCTCAGCTCTTCTTCCAAAATTCCTGATGCCCCCAGTTCCATAAGAGCTTGCTTAGACAACCTTTCTCTTCACTCTGATAGATAAGTTTCTTGAATCACTTTACATGGGCAAACTGTTCCACTTGTTACCAATTTCTTCTAGCATGTGATACCATCTGAAAGCAAGCAACAGAAAATTTGAAATATTTACTAAGGACCTCCATTGGACAAATAACTGTGTTGGGTGTTATAGCTGAACTTGTAGGGGGAAACATACTTTTCATTTCAGAAACTTAGAAAAAGGAAAATGAATTGGATGGTGAGGGGGGTGGGGGTGTTGGAAACGGAAGCCATAACTGTGATGTTCTGCATTTAGCTACATTACCCTGTAGATGTCTTTTTTCTTTTTTTTTTTTTCTTTTATACTACTATTATGACTATTTTATTCAGAACAGTGTGAAAAGCTAAAATAATGTCTTACTCTTATGTAAGATTATATCTTATTCAAGATACAATAAAAGCTGTATTTTTAGTTTGATGATAATATTGAGTATATAATATTGTGTGGTGTAAAATGTTGGTTGTATTATTCATGTGTATTTGTCATATATATTAGTTATGAAAAATAAACCTAGTAGGGAAATTTTTGAGTCCTTTTATCAGTGGATAATAATAGTTAGCAAAATAAGACTTCAACAGGGTAAAGTCCTGAGTCAGTATGGAATAGCCCTGGCCTAAAAAATCAAGAAACTTTAAATTAGGAGTAAAGGACCTGCTGGGGATAAGGTGGGAAGAAAAGGAAAACAAAAGTCTTTTTAACTGATTCTCCCCGTATCAGCAGTCATCTGTGTTACTTACCAGGTCACTGCATCTTGGGCCCCTTATCTCTAAGCTATGGAAGTGAGAGGTTTTTGTTTGTGCCTCTTTTGGCCCTAAAATTCAAAGATTCAAGTTAGTTCTCTTTGGAAACCAACTTAATGCCTTATCTCACAAGAGAACTAACTTAGTTCTTATTTCATTTCAGACAAGATTCCTTTGCTAAGCAAAGAAAAACTACCTGTGGTAGGAATTGGAAAGCATCTGTGTGGTGTGGCAACAGGTATGTAAACATACTAATAATGTTGAGATGACTGCATTAAGTTCTAGCATGAAAGAGTTCCTTTTCAGTAGTTTTAATCCCTTGTTTGTAACTCATTAATCTTAGTTGGAGAAGGAAATGGCAGCCCACTCCAGTACTATTGCCTGGAAAATCCCATGGGCGGAGAAGCCTGGTAGGCTACAGTCCACGGGGTCACAAAGAGTTGGACACAACTGAGTGATGTTAAAAAAAAAGAGGGGTGGGACCTTAAAGTTCTTTAGCACTTGCCCTGTATTATATCCAGTTTTAGAGCTTTCCTATTTAGTTGCTCATTTTGGCCACTTTGCAGGATGAATTAAGAGTTTTATGTGTAAATGCTATATGATAAGGGCTTCCCTGGTGGCTCAGATGGTAAAGCGTCTGTCTGCAATGCAAGAGACCTGGGTTTGATCCCTGGGTCAGGAAGATCCCCTGGAGAAGGAAATGGAAACCCACTCCAGTACTCTTGCCTGGGAAATCCCATGGATAGAGGAGCCTGATAGGCTACAGTCCATGGGGTTGCAAAGAGTTGGACACAACTGAGTGATGTTAAAAGAAAGGGGGTGGGACCTTAAGGTTCTTTGGGTTATATTTCATCCAGAAAGGAAATCAGTCATTTACAGAAACTATTATAATTCTTTTCCTGGAGCTACTCTTTTTTTTAGAATTGCTTAGGAAGGACTCGGAAACCTCTTCCACTAGAAGATGATTATCAAAATTCTAGGGGAAACAAAAAAAGAAATGTTAAGTTGTGTTGTCTTAAACTTGGATCCATCAGATATAGCATGATAAAGTAGACAGAACATGGGCTTTTTGCGGGGTTCAGCTTTGTTGTGTGACTCTGGCAGATTAAACTTTGAGCCTCCAGTGAGGCCTGCTTTCCACATTCTGACCCTCTTCTTAACTCTTCACTATTTGCTGTGAACATCTTACATTTCAAGACTGACCCTGAATGTCAGCTTCAGCAGATGCTTAGCTGATACCTTTCTTCTTTCTTTCTTTCTTTGGGTTCTTTAAGCTCAAAACTTCCCTGGAATATATATGTAGAAAACACAAATTTTTTTCTTTGCAAGTCATTTCCTCATCAAGGGTAAGAAAAATGAGAGCCAGTTTGAGTAGTTGGACTAAAAGTTTTACAAATTTTAGATCTTAAGCTTCACATAGTTTTTTTGGGGGTGGGGGAGTTGACTTTATGCAGAATAAATTGTTAGAGAAAATTATTCAATAATGAGAAAAGAGCAAATATGAACAAAGTTGATATTAGCACAAGTATAAAGCTAAGTAGGTTTTTGTTGTTGGGCTTTTAAAAACCATACTGCCTAATAAATGTAAAATTTACTTATTTTTAAAGATGATGTGGTTTGGGGGGCCACATAATTGTGTTTGCAGATCTTGCATTACGATGTTTGGTTGAAACCTATGCTGCCAGTTGTGAGGAAAGGAATGAAGAACCTTTAGCCAAACGCATAAAGAATGATAAAACAGAAAAAGAAATTAACACTTTGGCCAAGGAAGGAAATGAAAAAAATATCCCAGAGAAGTGGACCCCTGTGGCTGGCATTGTTATTGCACTCTGTTGTCACCACAGGTGTGATTGGAGACATTATGTGGGCAAAGAATATTTCAGGGCTCTGGGCCTTGGAGCAGTGGATTTCCACTATTTCCAGCGAATGAGTAGTTGGGCGACTTGTGGGATGCGAAAAACGTCTTTGGAAGCTTCAAATATTTCCACAAAAAGAAGAGATAAACAGAATGATGGCAGTGAAGAGCATGATGATGGAGGATACACAATCACTGATGACAGCCCTGAGAGTTTGCCTGGGTGAGTGACTACTTTGAAGTGCGCAGCACTAAGGCAGAAATACCTTATCATTGCTGTACTTTATTTTTAGATGAATATTGCCAAAAATTCATTCCTGAAAATACATTTTACCATCTAATTTTAGAATAAGTTGAAATACACACACCTTTATTATGGCATTAATAAAACGTATCTTTGAAGCATGAAACATAGCACCTAGAACATACTGTGGGTTATTTAGCAGTTTGTCAATAAATAGGAATAGCTAAAATAATTTTTATAAGGTTTTACAGAATTTTAATAATGTGTTAATATGTGTTTATTCAATTTAGGTTTCTTACTGTTGAAGAAAAGAAGAAAATAGGGCATCTTTGTAAATTGCTGATTGACCAAGGCCGAATCAAGTATTTACAGCAGAAAGGCTTCAGTCCTGCTTTACAGTACTATATAGACCCTCTGGTGTCTTTGGAAAATGTATTGTTAACTGCTTTACCAAATCATTCTTCATCACCAGAAACAAGTGCTTAATAGGAAAGAAATTTTGAACAACATCTGTCTTCCACCAAAAAAAAATTTTTTTAATTGTATTTTTATATTCATGGAAATATCATTTAAATAGCAGATAATATGAACTTTAAAAATGTTGTGGCCTCATTGAACTTAATTAATGACTTTGTTTTTTACTTTAGAAATCCAAACATTAGAGAATTCACCAAATTCCCAAAGCAATCCTCTTCAGCAGGGCATCTTGAATTATGTTATCCATCAGCATCTATGGAGTTTGGGGAAGGAGTCGAGCAGTTGACGTGGGCACCTGAAACACATACGTGCCAGCATGTAACTCGTACATTCACTATTTGCATTAATTTTAGAAACTTTCCTTTGGTTTTATTTAATACTTTTTATTTTTCAAGTTCAAGATATAATGATCAATTATCAGTTTATAACAAGGACCAATCTGAGAATTTGGCTTACGTATGGATTTTTTGTCCAGGCAGATCTGGAAAGAATAATTAATTGTGATTATTTGTTTCTATTGCAAATAAATACAGAAATGTTCTCAGTCAATTAATGAATTTATCTTCAGATTTCAAGAGCCATACTGTATTTATATATTATCAAAATTTATCCATGACAGACACTAAAAGAGGTGTTTTCAAGGAAAAGAACTATTTCACTTCATTTTTTTAATTGGATAATTATCTAGTTAAAACTTCCAAAAGGATACTTATAAGCCTAATTCACAAATTAAATTGAAATTTGTAAATAACTTCTGAAGTTAATTAGGCATTAGTATCTTTTAATGGGTCATTTTTACATATGTAAGGACAGTTACAAGTATATTCTCTACTGTTTGGGAAGATAATTTGGATTAAAGTGGAAATTAGATATTGATACCAAAAACCTCACTTTTGGGCCTCAGCTCATAAGCAGTTTCTATGCACAAGTAAACATTAAACCAAACATATGGTAGGACTGTTAGTCTTTTCCTCATCTCATCCTTGGTTTATTTCTGCTTTATTTGTAAAAATTGTCTTAATCATTGTACATTTGCCAAGATAAAGATCCAGAATTACTAATTTAGATACTATAATGATATTCTTAAATAGCTAGTATTTGTAGGTCTATGAGTATGTTAATTATAAATTAGAAGTCTAGCACATTTTTACTTTCTGACCTTTCTACTTAAGTCTTATATATATATCTCATGAGACTGCCTAGGTTCAAATCCCTACTACTTGATCTCTTTGTGCCTCAGTTCCCCTCTTGAAATGGGGGTGATGAAGATAATAATACCTCACAGGGTTGTCATATGAGCATTAAGTGAGATAACATACTAAAATGCTTAGAAAAGTTCTAAGTACAGAGTAAGTACTTAATAAATATTAAGTTTTTAATAGTACTAATTCATAAAAATATTTTTAATGACAGACTTGGTTTTATTTTTTTTTTTTTCCTTTTTTTTTCTTCTTTTTTTTTTTCAAGACTTGGTTTTATTAAGTTGTAACCTTTTTTCTCTTGTTGTAAGTTCTATGTCAAATATTATTAAAATAAAGTAGTTGGATTATTTTTTAAATTAGCTACTCATGCCTGCAAATGGAGACCATAAAGGAAGATGATACTACATTGTAATAATTAACCTCAATTTTGCTGAGTTAGGCAATGCTAATTTGTGTCATAACAGTCTGTTTTACTTCATTCAACAATTTATGCCCAGAAATAAAAAGATATTCTACAACAGACATTATCTCTGTTATATTTCATAAAGCATGCATATGCACACAAGAATTACACTGATGAAGTCCTGTGGCCCATTGAGCTTAATGAGTGTTGCTGACAGTAATACCGGGTACTCTGTGGGAAGATAAGCCATAGAGTACTTGCTGGAGATCTACATGGCAGCTCTAGGTAAAGATTATTGTTTTCCCCAACCTTGCTTATTTCCCTTACGATAACACGAGACAGTGAATATGTGGGATACACATAGGAGCTATTTCTTGACTGGCAAAATTTGCAGGTTCAGTAAACTCCTTAAACTTTAGATTGATCTACACAACTACCTCTACCTGCATGTCCCACAGGTACATCACATATACTGTGTTGAAACTGAAGTTCATGTTCCACTTCTACCACCAAACCAGCTTCTATACTTCATTTCCCCCATCTCAGCATCACCAGTCATCTAGTTGTTCCAGCCAAAACCAGATTCATCCTGGACTCCTTTTTCTCATCTTCGTTCAGTCAATTCTGTCCCCTACCTGTCTTTTGTGTACTTGTACTCTTCTATCCAAACCTAGGGCCCAGGCTATTAGAAATTTTTTACACATCTTCCTCCAATCTGTCCTCCATGTTACTGTTTCTGCAACCTTGCTACAACAGATCTAATGACCTCCCTTGGATGTTGGTAAAAATATTTTTTCCAGCTGAAAATACTCTTTACCTTTTGCTTGATTATACCTGCTCCTCAAAATAACTGAAAATGTAACTAAATTCTGTCTTTTAACTCAAAAGTTCTTCACATTTTAGTGAATTATAAAATGATGTTTTCTATTACTATCCTATTGCTTATTTTTTATTAACATAACTACGCCCTTTGTCCTCTTCCCTTTGGGTTAAGTCATTCCTTCCATAGTTAAAAAAAGCAACAAAAAGGTTTTAGTTCTAAATTTTCAGTGATTGAAATCTACACATCAGAAACTCACATTTTAACTATTGGCTAAAATCTATGTTCTCTTGATACATTTGACTCCTAGGCACCATAGCAAAATGTTTTCTCTTTTTCCTAGTCAATTTTTTTTTTCTCTATTTGTGGATTATTGCAGAAAAAGGAAGCAATCGGGAAGGTAGTGTTTAATGAATAACTGACATAACAAACTGATAGAGGGAGGCAGTGAAGCTTTAAGAATTACATCATTCACTTGGTCATGCTTCAAGTTTTTGACCAGAGAAATTTATTTCCTGACTCTACTTGAAAGACTTTTTATATTTTTACAACCTTTCTCTCCAAGGCTTTATCAAAATTGTGAACACATTTAAATTTCACTTGTTTTTCCCTTCAACAATATTGACCAAGAGAGTAGGATTTGACAGAAAAGGTAAGATGGAATGAAAAGTCTATAAAGGAATTCATGTATATACATATATGCATAAACACATTACTAAAAAGAATGTTTAACCTGTGTTATATACAGATCTCATACCTGCTCTCCGTGACTCCTGTATATATGTGTGCATAAACTGAACGCCGAATAATTCCCGTTCCTCTTCCTCATCTATGTTTTCACTGGGAGGAAGTGTTACTTCCAATTTCAATGGGTTGTCTCGGAAGTTGACAAACCTAGCAGTTCACCAAAAAACAGTATTTTTATAGGTGCCATAGAAGTGTACATTTATTTTCCTGGAGAAAGATCAAATGATAATATACTAAATTACTCTTTTTTAACTGGTTTCAATAACTGAACATCTTGGTGAGATGTGATATATCCCAAGAATCTTTCTTTCCTAGAAGAAAAAAATATTAGCTTTAGACAACTTATTTTTCAAGCTTGTAAAAGCAATTATTAGTCCATAGCATATGTTTAGTGTGGTATGATTTAACTTGCAAGAGCAATCCCAATGCATCTCAAAAGTACAATTAATGCTATGAACTTAAATTTTCTGCATATTTTAAAAAGTATATCTTATCTATCATTGTATTTTTACCACCAGGTACAGGGGTCAATAGTTGCTAAATAAGTGAATGATTCTGTTGAAAGTTGCGGGATTTACAAATTCTGATATCTTATGCTCACTGTCAGGAAATTAAGTTTTGGAAGATACTTGAGGAAGATCTGTTGGTAATTAACTTAGTAAAAAGTTATATTTAACATTGCCTGTATCCATTTGTAGTTATTTAGAAGGAAAATAATCACTGTTCTTATGGTTTTGGTGTTTATATCATGGATAAAGTTTGTTAGCAGTTATAAAGATGATTTTCAGGAAGATGTCACCAACAGAGGGCATTCCTTAAAGCTGATAAATCCCACTACTGTTTTAGTTTCAAGGATTCTTGAGTAATTTAGGCAAGTATTATATGAATCCTATTTATAAATTACAGCACTTCAAAGTTGGAAGAGATTTTTAAATGTATTTATTTATGTGAATGAGAACTCAAATCTATTCTTAACAATTTCTTCATATTATTTTGTTCTGCAGCCAGAAAGGAACATGTGAGTTCTGTGTCTACAAATTTTACCTTAGATTGGTCATCTCTTCCATACACTCTGGAATATCTTGCAGTTTATTGTTGCTGAGAACAAGAGTACTCAGATTTTTCATACTGCTGATTGTTTCCGGCAAACATGTTATTTCATTCCGTTGCAGCCATAATGTATGTAGATTTTGCATTCTGAAGAATCAAAAAGGTTTCTGTGATTAATCACATATAATATGAAAACCCTGGTTCTTATTAACTTAAAAAAATTTTAATGTCATACTATATAATATCTCATTTAACCAGTCTACCTGAGTTAACTGACTTTACATTACCTGATTTTAGGGAAACTGGATCAGGGAGCTAATCTCCATCTACAGTACAACTCTCATGTAGTAGTAGAAATGAAATCAAGGTATTCTACAATTCTTCACTATTTCATAGGATTTCTTGCAGAACTGCTAAAATGTTATCTAATCTGAATTAGAATCTTAAAAGCAAACTCAGAAATTATTAATATGCCCATTTAGAGCAAGGCAAGTATGCATATTGTTTAACCGCGTGGACTCAGGCCAGGGTGCAGGTGTTGTTTAGTCACAAATCATATCTGATGCTTTTGAGACCGCAGGGGACTAGAGCCCACCAGGCTCCTCTGTCCATGGGATTTCCCAGGCAAAAATACTGGGGTCGGTTGCCATTTCCTTCTCCAGGGGATCTTCCAGACGCAGGGATCAAACCCCACATCACTTGCATTGCAAGCGGATTCTTTACAGCTGAGCCACTGGAGGATGTAGTTGCCTGGGTTCAAATCATAGCTGTCACACTTACTGTGATCTTCAGCAATTCACTAACATCTCTACATCAGTTTCCTCAATCAGTTTTTAAACTGCACAGAGCAGGCACTAAGCAATGTTATTGTGGCATATTCTTGTCAGTTTGTTGATGTCAGAAAGTCCATTTTTCTGTCCCAAACCTCTTTTTTGTCTGCACCCCATGGCTTGTGGGATTTTAGTTCCCCGGACCAGAGATGGAATCCGAAGTAGCACTAAACATCTATTGTGAATGATTATCTCTGGGGTCTCCTTTGTTTTGTTTGTTGTCATAGATGGCTTCAACACATCTCTCGGTAGTAAAAAAAAAAAAAAGAAAAGAAAAAGAAAAAAAGTTATTTTACCTTTCTATAGTATCAGGAAGTTGCTCAAGTCTGTTGCTTCCCATATCAAGCCACTCAAGGGCAGGCATGTTCAACACAGCAGGAGGGATTGTAGTAAAGACGTTCATACTCAAATCAAGGTGAGTAAGCTTTAACAAATTGCTGAGCTGAAGAGGAAGGCAAAGTTTTTCAAAGTGTCCACAATGTAACCTACTACAACACTCACACTGGTAAAGGAGATATTTCACATCAAGGAGTGTTTACGTTATGCTTGGGTTTTATTTAGTGGTAGAAATCCATAGTAAGTTTGAGAGAACAATAAAGCTAAATAACCTCCAGATAAAAGCTCTCATAGAAAGTTCATCTACTGAAAGAAAACATATCTTCCAAAATCACCAAGCTCCAGGGTTTAGAGAACCCACCTGGCAGAAGCTTTTTTTTTTCTTTCTGTGAGTAAACATGTTTCCCTTTTATCTAGTAGTCAAGATTTTCTTGGGAAAACCCAAAGTTCAGAATAATAGTTATCTTTGTTAAACCCTCTTTTTTGTGCCTGATGCTTTACACATGTTACCTCAGTCATAGAATTTACTGTTTGGTAAATTCCATTTTTTAAATGAAAACATCAATAAAAAGTTGATTAAGACTAACAGCACCGGTGTGCTCAGCTTAAGAAAGCAAATATATTGATATCACTGCCTTCTATATACATCTCCCTTCTTCCTCTTGAAAGATAACTGTATCCTGAATTTGGTATCTATTATTCCCATGCATTTTCAAATGTTTTTATTACTATACATAAATATATGTTTTCTATGTTTTTCTCTATATATATATTACTATTACATGTATTTTTTCAGAAACAAAATTATCTTTTTATATGTTTTAATGATGATACTATACTTATCTTTAACTTGCTTTTTTCTCTCAGTGTCAGTGTTTATATGAATTCATGTTGATGCATACAGCTCTAGTTTAGTCATCAACTTTACAAAGTTAGTACCTTTATTCCCTTTTACGGACAAAATGGTTTAGAGAGACCATGTGACCATTAGAGAGACCATTTCTAGTCTCTCTAGAAATGGTGAGCTATGATGTGCACTCAAGTTTTCATGGACCTAAAGTCACAAAACTTCTAAATTTCTCTTCTGTAGTGAAAATTTCAAAATGTAAGAATTCAGTTACGTTTTACAGAAGATTCTCTATTTAGCTAGGCATTCTATGTTTTCTTTCTGTCCCAGGGCACATTCAGATTCATTCCACAACTTTAACTAAAACTTCAAAAAATACATAGATACAGTGATTATGGGTAATGCAAAAAAGCAGTTTTCCATTTAGTAGGTGATATTTCTCCAGGTTTAGAATCAAGTGATGAAAAAAAAAATGCTTTTTCAAAACTTGTCATCAGATTTTAAATTTTTCAGATGGTTCAGAATTGTATATAAAAAGATTATTTTTGCATTAGCATAATTATGTTTGTGTGTTACAGTGTATGCATCTTAATGGCTTAGAGGTACATCTCTTGTAACAGGATTTCTCAATGGTACTAAGATCCTTTGGTTATAGAAGAATGAAGAAAGATATTAAAACCATTATAATCTAAATCTTCATTTTGCATATGTGAAAACAGATGTAAGTTATGTAAAGTGGTATGTTCAAGGCCACACAGGTACTTAAAGGCCACACTTAGAAATAATTCCAGGCTCATAATCTCAGTTCAGTATTTGTTCCTATAAAACCTTTATCTTTAAGTAAACATTAAGGTTAAGATAGGTTATTAGACACGCCCAAATTCACTTTTTACTGACAGAACCAAAGCTGAAGACAAAATCACAATAATTAGGAATTAGAAATGAAATATTTATTTGCCCTCTCTTAGATAGAAAGAAATTGTCCCTGTGATCATGATTTTCATCATAATTAAGTATGATAACCAAGACAAAGTGGGAAAGGGGAATAGTCTTTTGAGTTTTATTCTTTTTACATAACTCTTATCCTGCAAAATCATTGTTTTCTAGGCAAAGCACTGTGGAAATTTCCTTTGCTGATTCATAAGAGCCTTAAATATGCTTGAAAAAATAATACAAAAGTCTCTCTATGATCAGTTTTACCAATAACAAGATATACCAATAAAAGTTTGAAGGCTTCACAAGCCCATTGCCTTGGCTTTTCCTTGGTAGAGCCTGGGAAGCTAGCAAATACACTTCCTAATCTAAAGAATTCATGTCTTTTCATTTCACCTATAACTCAAAAGCTGATCACCCATAAAAACCAACAGATAAAAAGAGTTTTTCTATCACCACACTGCCTGTGCTTTATGATAGGGACATTCATTCAGTAAGTATTGCGTAATGACTTCATACTAAGCTGAGCCTTCAATTCTGGGAATAAGAACAAGATTCTCACTCTGGCCTTCAAGGAGATCACAGTCTAGTCAACAAATAATGTCAGTACTGTGCCAATAATAGAAATATCTTTTATGCTAAATAGGTCTTTCTCTAATTAAAAACATGCTTTATAATAATAATTTTTTTTCATTTATTTTTATTAGTTGGAGGCTAATTACTTTTCAATATTGTAGTGGTTTTTGCCATACATTGACATGAATCAGCGATGGATTTACATGTGTTCCCCATCCCAATAAATTGTTTTCTCTAAATATTTTCTGAAATAAAATTTATAGCATTTTTTCATTAGTGTTATTTTAAGTGATCATACAGGGGAGAAGTAAATCACTAGTAGATGGAAAATATAATCATAGGCATTTACATCATTCTGACCTCTTGTGGAAGATCACTTATGTCTCTGTTAACAGCAAGTTCAAGTTTCTCCAAGCTGGCACAGTAACTTAGTTCCATGGGGACAGTTTTGATTCTGTTGTAACTAAGAATCAGTTCCTGAAGTCTAGTGAGCAGTCCTATGGAAAAATAATACACAATAAATAGCAGAGGGATATAAAATACTGTTTCCAGTTATTAAATATTACAGGATAACTAACTTTCCAGGTTCAAATTGGGAAATTCACATTTCCTGGTATGTGTCCTGCCCCTTCTTCAGAAAAGCAACAGATGATTTATCAGTACGAGAAAAAAAAAAAAAATTTGTTATGGTTTATCTGTACCATATCCTGACCAGTTTTCCATCTGGGGACTTCCCCCCCACCCCATTTGAAGAATTTTATCTAATTTTTCTTGCTTGTCTTCAGTCAGTTCCCTTGTAGAAGGAATAACTGAACTAACAATATTGTTTCCAGAATCAATACAGTATTATTTCTAAAGAGACTTTTCTTGCATTAAAATCTCGTCTTGAATTACCTCAGTAAACCCAGAAGCTTGAATCCCCTGGAAGCTTCAATTGAGATGTTTAGAGTTTTCTCAAGATGTAGGACTATATAAAGATGAGATCTTTATTCCATGTAGCAAAAAAAATTCTCAATAAAAAACACAGGAATAGAAGCAATCTTCCTTACCAATTCCTCGAGGTATCTCTGAAATTGTGTTTCGAGATAAATCTAACACAATAAGGTTCTGGAACCTTCCAATGAATTCAGGAATTTTCAGCAAGCCAGTTCTATGAAGTTGCCATTCCTGTAGCTGGCTCAGTTTTAGTAGAGAAGAAGGGAGAGTCTAAACTCAAATAAAAGAAATGACAGGGTTACTATATTACTTAAATTATTTCAGTATCATGCCACATTGAAATGTGATTGCAGAGATATTACTTGATTTGTAAAAGAAATTAGGAATATTTTTTCTTTAATGAGTTACACTTCCAAGTGATTTGTGCTACTTCTAAGTTTTAAGAACTTTACTTTCAGGGTGGGGGGGAAAGCTAAACCTTCAAACTCCAGTCAGAATAACATAAACAAAATTAAGGTATTTTAGTCAATATTGCTCACACATAGAGCAGTGTTCTAAAGATTCTTTATTAGGCTTAATGAGAGTACATATGTTATTGAAAATGAGAATATGGTGGTTAATTGAAATTATAGAAAAAAATCATTTTAATAATTCAAACTTCTCTTCCCTTTCTTTTTTTAAAGTTATCTATTTATTTTTGGCTGCTCTGGGTCTTTATTGCCGCAGGCAGGCTTTCTCTAGTTGCGGTGAGTGGGGGCTAGTCTCTAGTTGCTGTGGCCTCTCTTGTTGAGAAGCACAGGCTCTAAGCAGGCAGGCTTCAATAGTCGCAGCACAGACTCAGGTGCCCCAGGGCACATGGCATCTTCCAGGACCAGGGATAGAACCCACGGCCCCTGCATTGGCATGTGGATTCCTAACCAGTGGACCACCAGGAAAGTTCCTTTCCTTTCTGTTCCGAAATAGTATAGTGTTTTTAAGACAATTTTCTTTTAAATTAAGAGTTTTAAAGTTTCAGCTATTCTGAACTCTATGCCTTTTCTCTATCAGCCTAAAGAAGCCAAAAGACAAAGGCGGTAACCACCTAGCTAAATATACCGATGTGTATGAAGACAAACACTGAATTAAGGGATAAAGGTGGCCTTTGTTAAAATTAGACTAGGCCTAACATACAAAAATTAAACATATATGTGCTTGTATATGTGTATGTGTGTGTGTGAAAGAGAAAGAGAGAGGGAGGGAAGGAGAAAGAGAAGGTAATATGAATCCAATTGTGGACCTAAGAAAAACTAATATACATTTCCATTTCATGAACTTTTAACTGAGCATTAGCTTTGGAAAGTAATACGATTTTTGTTAAGCAGAGAGTCTTTATGGAAAATGAGAAAATGCTTATCAGAAGGATTAGT
This sequence comes from Cervus canadensis, assembly GCF_019320065.1. Taxonomy (NCBI): domain Eukaryota; kingdom Metazoa; phylum Chordata; class Mammalia; order Artiodactyla; family Cervidae; genus Cervus; species Cervus canadensis. The sequence continues at coordinate 41,314,741 of NC_057387.1, read as the reverse complement.
GGAGAAAATATTACAAATGACTTAAATCTGGGCAGCATTAAAGCACATTGGTTGAATTTTTGCACAAAAAAGTTGGGACGTTATGTTCATTTTCAGTTCCTGTTGCCCAAATTCGTTTGGTATTATACAGTATTAAAATCAGAATTCCTAACTATTTCAGACTTAAGCAAATAGTCTAAGAATCACTCTCTCAACTCTCCCACACAATGCAAAATATAAAAAATATTGCTTCTATAACGCTTACCTTCCATTCCTCTTTTTCTATCTTCAAAATGACTCTTCCATCTTCCTTGGTGACCTTTTCTCTTAGCTTGGTTAAGCTTACTCGTTCTTCCCAGATTCGCACTAGTCTAGGAGACCAGGAAATCATTTTAGGTCACAGGTAGTAATATAGGTAGCATTCACTTTTGTATGAAAAAGTAACCCATCAAAAACAAACATTTGATTGCCAGTATCTGGAAATCAGACAAGAATTATTTTGTAAGACATTTAATTTGATTAATATGATAAATGCCCTCTTTTTAAGTTTTTGAAAAGTATTCTACCTCTCCTTAGACTTTTTGTAACAGATTTGTTAAAATTTAATTCACATATTATAAAAATCTGACACAATTTGGTATTTTCTGGTATATCTGCAGAGCGGTACAACCATTACCACTATCTGATCCAAAACATTTTCAGCCCTCAGGAGAGAAACCCCACACCCGAGCAGTCACTCCCCACTCCTCCCTCCCTCAGCCTCTGGTAGCCAATAACCTTTCTATATCTATGTATTTGCCTATTCTAGATAATTCATATAAAAGGTATTCTATTATATGTGGTCTTTTGTGTAGCAGGGTTTTACCCAAATTTTCTGCATGTGTGTATCCATACTTATTTCCTTTTTTATAGAAGAATAATATTCTACTGCATCAGTTCAGTTCAGTTCAGTTCAGTCGCTCAGTTGTGTCCGACTCTTTGCGACCCCAAGAACTGCAGCGCTCCAGGCCTCCCTGTCCATTACCAACTCCCAGAGCCTACCCAAACACATGTCCATCGAGTCAGTGATGCCATCCAACCATCTCATCCTCTGTTGTCCCCTTCTCCTCCTGCCCTCAATCTTTCCCAGCATCAGGGTCTTTTCAAGTGAGTCAGCTCTTCGCATTAGGTGGCCAAAGTATTAGAGTTTCAGCTTCAGCATCAGTCCTTTCAATGAACCCCCAGGACTGATCTCCTTTAGGATGGACTGATTGGATCTCCTTGCAGTCCAAGGGACTCTCAAGAGTCTTCTCCAACACCACAGTTCAAAAGCATCAATTCTTCGGCACTCAGCTTTCTTTATAGTCCAATTCTCACATCCATACATGACTACTAGAAAAACCATAGCCTTGATTAGACGGACTTTATTGTCAAAGTAATGTCTCTGTCTTTTAATATGCTGTCTAGATTGGTCATAACTTTCCTGCCAAGGAGTAAGTGTCTTTTAATTTCATGGCTGCAGTCACCATCTGCAGGGATTTTGGAGCCCCCCAAAATAAAGTCAGCTACTGTTTCCACTGTTTCCCCATTTATTTGCCATGAAGTGACGGGACCAGATGCCATGATCTTAGTATTCTGAATGTTGAGCTTTAAGCCAACTTTTTCACTCTGCTCTTTCACTTTCATCAAGAGGCTTTTTAGTTCTTCTTCACTTTCTGCCATAAGGGTGGTGTCATCTGCATATCTGAGGTTATGGATATTTCTCCCGGCAATCTTGATTCCAGCTTGTGCTTCATCCAGCCCAGCATTTCTCATGATATACTCTGCATATAAGTTGAATAAACAGGGTGACAATATACAGCCTTAATGGGCTCCTTTCCCAGTTTGGAACCAGTCTGCTGTTCCATGTCCAGTTCTAACTGTTGATTCTTCTTGACCTGCATACAGATTTCTCAAGAGGCAGATCAGGTGGTCTGGTATTCCCATCTCTTTCAGAATTTTCCACAGTTTATTGTGATCCTCATGGTCAAAAGCTTTGGCATAGTCAATAAAGCAGAAATAGATGTTTTACTGAAACTCTCTTGCTTTTTCAATAATCCAACAGATGTTGGCAATTTGATCACTCGTTCCTCTGCCTTTTCTAAATTCAGCTTGAACATCTGGAAGTTCATGGTTCATGTATTGCTGAAGCCTGGCTTGGAGAATTTTAAGCATTACTTTACTAGAGTGTGAGATGAGTGCAATTGTGCGGTAGTTTGAGCATTCTTTGGCATTGCTTTTCTTTGGGATTGGAATGAAAACTGATCTTTTCCAGTCCTGTGGCCACTGCTGAGTTTTCCAAGTTTGCTGGCATATTGAGTGCAGCACTTTCACAGCATCATCTTTTAGGATTTGAAAGAGCTCAACTGGATTTCCATCACCTCCACTAGCTTTGTTCATAGTGATGCTTCCTAAGGCCCACTTGACTTCACATTCCAGGATGTCTGGCTCTAGGTGAGTGATCACAACATCGTGATTATCTGGGTCATGAAGATCTTTTTGTACAGTTCTTCTGTGTATTCTTGCCACCTCTTCTTAATATCTTCTGCTTCTGTTAGGGCCATACCATTTCTGTCCTTTATTGAGACCATCTTTGCATGAAATGTTCCCTTGGTATCTCTAATTTTCTTGAAGAGATCTCTAGTCTTTCCCATTCTATTGTTTTCCTCTATTTCTTTGCATTGATCACTGAGGAAGGCTTTCTTATCTCTCCTTGCTATTTTTTGGAACTCTGCATTCAAATGGGTATATCTTTCTTTTCTCCTTTGCTTTTCACTTCTCTTTTTTTCACAGCTCTTTGTAAGGCCTCCTTAGACAGCCATTTTGCTTTTTTGCATTTCTTTTTCTTGGGAATGGTCTTGATCCCTGTCTCCTGTACAGTGCCACAAACCTCCGTCCATAGTTCATCAGGTACTCTATCAGATCTAGTCCCTTAAATTCTACTGCATGGATATACCAAATTTGTTGACCCATTCATCAGTTGATGGAAACTTTTAACTATTATAAATAATGCTGCTATGAATATTCATGTAGAATTTTCAGGTAGATCTATGTTTTCATTTCTCTTGAGTGTGTGTATTCCTAAGAGTGGAGTTGCTGGATCATTTCATAAATCTACATTTAACTTTTTTAAACCAAACAGTGTCAAATTGCTTGCATCATTTTCCCTTCCCACCAGCAGTGTATGAGGGCTCTGGTTGCTCCATAGCTTTGCCAACAGTTGTTAGTGTCCATCTTCTTCATCATAGCTATCCTAGTGGGTGTGAAGTGGTACCTCACTGTTGTTTTGATTTGCATTTATTAAATACCTAATCTATAGATATCTAGTTTAAAAGTTTTTAAAAGGCTTGCAAATGATATAGGTCAACTTCAGAGTTAAATTATATATTATTATATTCCATTTTATCCAGATTTAGTTTTCCAGATATAAAAATGCACAAAATTCTGGAATACATCCTATTGAATTTTGGTTCATAGCAAAAATACATAATATCAAGCTATAAAAATGACTGACAAAAGGTTGCAGAAAGTTACCTATTCCTATACTAGAAATTTTTCATGTATGAAAAATAAAGAATGAGTTTAGAATGGAAAGTTTTACACTTTTAGCCTATTAGAATGATACAGAATAAACAAAACATAAGCAATCATCAAAGAACACAGGTTTAAGCAATTTGAATATTTATTTACCAAAATTCTCTTGACATCTGAGAGTTAATATATATTCTTAGCAGTTTTACATATTAACTGATCTTCAGGGAGGGTTTTATTTTAATGAACAGAAAACCAAATATCTCTAAAAGTGTAGTATTTGCTATCTCAATATGTTTATGTTTGCAAAATATTCCTTGGAGCCTGCATATTTTCACCCATTACTTTCCTGAAAATTCACTAATCTGCTAACAGTTGCACTGTGGCAATGGCTGTGTGTGACCTTCCAGACTGAACAGTCGCTCACTCATGCCCAACTCTTTGCGATCCCATGGACTGTAGCCCACCAGGATCCTCTGTCCATGGAATTTTCCAGGCAAGGATACTGGAGTGGGTTGCCATTTCCTTCTCCAGGGGACCTTCCCGACCCAGGGACTGAAGCCGGGTCAGATTGCAGGCAGATGTTTTACTGTCTGAGTTACTAGGGAAGCCCTAGTAGGGAAGCGCCAATAGATGTGATTAAGTGAGACAAAATAAGTAACGCCCTCTGTTCAATTATACCATGTTCTACAAAAATAGAACTATTCAAATGGTAGACATAGTGATTATTAATTACTTAACTGCTCACTGAGATATACATATCCCAGAGTAAGATATAATGTTGAGCAATGAGGTGTCTTGCTCCCTTCACTTTAACTTCAATTAAAGATCTCCATCAAGCGCCTATTATATGCCAAATATTATGTTAGACATTGTGGATACAAAAACCTCTGTCCTTAATGAGTTTATAGTGAGGGTAACTATTACCAGATAAGTTTATTTCCATCTCTTTAATGATTCGCTTATTCTTTCTGGCTCTGTGTGATCTAAATCCAGAATGTATCACTTAATTCAGAGACCATGGACAAGACATCTCACTTCCAAGGATTTTGCCAATAATATAGGGGGGTTGGATTAAATAATATCTAGTGTTTCTTCTAGCTGTAATATTCTGTAATTCCTACACTGCTTATTTTAAGCTTTAGGCTCTTTCAAGTTTTGAATAGAAATTTTCTACCTCCTCTAAAACCCTTCTATTATACTCTAAAGCCTTTCTCAAATGTCGTTATTTCAACTCTTACCCAAGTGCTTAATTTTTTTCCAGGCAACCCTGTATCAAAAGACAGAACAATTTCTGTTCACACATAAGGCTTGGGGGACTTCCCTGGTGGTGCAGTGGTTAAGACTTCATGCTTCCACTGCAGGAAGCATGGGTCGGATTCCTGGTGGGGGAACTTAAGATCCCCTGGCGCAACCAAAAATAAAAAAAGTTAAACTTAAGGGTTTTTAGTTAAATCTTTAGCCACTTTAACTGAGAAAAGAGCATTAGATTACATTCTTACCTTTTTTTGTCCCTTGCCTGTTTTGTGAAGAGAAAATTGAAGCTGCTGATTAAATAATTTTTAGCCAGACATGTTTAATATTAATAGGTGAAATTCAGAAGTAAAGAAGTAACTCATGATTTCTGACCACTGTTTTTTAAAAAATTGGATAGGATTTATTAAGAGTACTTGAGTTAACAGAGAACAGTCTTATGGTTGCCAAGGATGGGAGTGTTGGAGCGGGGAGGACTGGGAGTTTGGGATTAGCAGATGTAAAGTAGTATATATAGGATGGATAAACAGCAAGGAACTATATTCAATAGCCTGTGATAAACCATAATGGAAAATATTATGAAAAAGGATATATATGTGTGTGTGTATATATATAACTGAGTCACTTTGCTATACAGCAGAAATTAATATGACATTGTAAATCAACTATATTTCAGCAAAATTTCTTAAAAAGAGTACTCAAGTCATTTGTCATAATTGTATAATATAAACATAATAGGTTTTGTAAGAGTAGTTTTACATGTAAAGGGTCAATCTAGGGAAATTTAAGACCTGAGGTTAATATAATGCTTACTGAGTCAGATTGCTTAGGTATGAATACTAGTGAATACCAGTTCCACATTTATTAGCAGTATGATCTTTGACAAGTTACCTAGGCCTATCCTTCAGGTTTTCCATCTTTAAAATGGAGAAAATAACATCACCCATGTGTCACAGAGATTCCTTATCATTCTCCAATATGTTACTCCTCTTCTTCCTCATAATAGATCCTCTAAATATAACTGGGCACAAGACTTCATTTAGCCATCCTCCCTTGCAGTTAGGAATGGGTCATATGAAGCTTTGGCTAGTGAGATGTTAGCAGAAATAGTAATGTGTGCAACTTCCAGCTAGCTGGAATCAATTACGTTGGCCACAGTTGGTCTATCTATGTATTTCGGGCCATGAAGTAACTAAAGTCCATTCCTAAAGGAATGGAAACCATGCCCAGTTGAGCAACAAGATAAAAAGCCTGAATGTCTGACTCAGTGGAGTGCTATGCCAGTCCTCTTCTTTGCTGGGAGAATACCAGTTATTTCCAAGTTTTTACACTCCCTCCAAGTTACCCAAGTATAAATCTTAATTTGTCTAAACCAGTCATACAATCTCATTCCTCTAAAAGGTTACTGGATTAGGGGTGCAAAAATGACCTGATTCTGGCCCATGAGAGGTGAAGGAGAGGCTTAGCTAGGGGACCTCAGAAAGGTATTTTCATTCTTAAATAAGAAACAGAAATAAATATAATAGCTCCCACTCTTCTGATAACATGATGATGTCTGGCTGCGATGCCTGAAAGTGTACCAGTCACCCTGCAACACTGAGAGACGCTAACCTGAAGCCCAAACTGGCCTACCAAGACTAGCTGTGGGAGGTGGGAGAAGCAGAGTCCAAAACACTGCGGAAGCTCTGGAATTGCCTAAACTCAGGACTTCCTTATTATTTAAGCCATTTTTAGTCATGTTTTCTTTTATTAGCAGGCACAAGACCATTTTTTAAGATGAGATATAATTGGCATATAACATTATATTAAATCTAAGTGTACAACATAATGGCTTGGTATTTGTATATATTGCAAAACACTCAACATTGCCATTCAATATTTAGAAAGAGATCTAATGAGTGATAACTGTAGGGAGCTATATCGAATCTATGAGGACCGGGGCTATCCTTGAAAAAGTAATGCAATACTTTGGAAGCATCCAGTGAGGAAAGTAGGTAGGTATCAATAAGTCAGAGGAAATGAGAGTCAAACTATAACCCATACAGAGGACTCAGGTGATCCACAGTGGCCCCGGCTGGAACTCACAGTTATTTAGTTAGGTGAGAATCGACTGAATTTTCTAATGCAAGATGTTGTTTTAGCTCCTAGGGAATATAATGTTGAACAAACAATCTCTGAAAAGTAGACTAAATGATACTAATTGAACTTTGATGAATGTTGAACAGACTCCTAGGATAATTACTAAATTCATTTGTTTTTTTTGTGGCCCACATCATATGGCCACACTTCATTGTCAGTGCTTCCTTTAGTTATATTTTGAGTTTTCTGTAAATAAAAACCTCTATAAAATTCAATAATAAGGCAATTAATAAATACTATTTTAATAATGAAGATGTCATAAATTTTTGTTAATTCAAAATAATAAACATGTTTTAGCATACTTTTGTTGGAATTCCTTCTCTCGCTTCAGGTCTTCGTTGAGTTTCTTTATTCTTTTTTCCCAAACTTCCTTTACAGCATTGACAGCCCCAGTACTAACCACATTTTCTGACATGATTTCTCCACATTGTCACAGGGTCACCAACTTCATTAAATTTTGAATAACTGAATCACAGATGCCATCTCAGAAAGGACCTGATTGAACCAGAGAGGGGGGAGAAATGTGTTTCAGAATGTTTTTTGAATGCCATAATGAACATAATAGCTTATATTTATTGAACACATTCTGTGTTCCCAGGAGTATTTAATGTACTTTACATGCCATATTTCACTTAATAATTCTCATAAAAATATCATGACATAGGTACTTTTATTGTCTTTGTATAAAGAGGAGAAAATCAAGCCCTAGAAAAGGTGGCTAAATGGTTTACATCCTATCTCTAATAAGTGACAGAGGGTGGAACTGATACAAGTCTACTTCCTTTGTTACTATTAAGTCACAGTAATGAAAAACTGCAACTACTTTACATGCCTAATTATAGGGAAATATGTAGTAATGGATATACAAGATGAGCAGGCATCTTGACAGAGCTACTTAATCTAGATGCTATATATACGAGCTGGAATTCAGTTAAGTGGTAATATAGTGGGATTGTTTGCCCTTGTGGAAAATAAATTGCAAATGGACCCATCTAACATTGAGGATTATGACCTGAATCTTGGAAAAGAGAGTTAAACAATAATAGGGGAATGGTTATGTAAGTCACGGTAGATCTATTTGATGAGATGCTCTTTGCCTATATAGTGGTATAGTGGTATTGATTTCAAATAGTGGTATTTCATATTCATATTTCATTTTCATATAGTGGTATTGATTTTTCACCAAATTAGCAATAATGAAAGAATTTGATTCACAATTAATTTATTTCTTCAAAATTCAAGAAGTAAAAGATGCCCACAATTACCACTTCCATTCAACATTATATTGAAATGCAATAAAGCAATATCATGAATAAAATAGAAAGGTATACAGTTTGGAAAAGGAGAAGTAAAATTTGCAACAGCATAGGAAAAAAGGTACTCTCATACACTAGTGTGACAGCATTGTCATAGTCTCTATGGAGAGAATTTTGGTAATATCTATCAAACTTAAAAGTCACACCAACACTTGTAGGAATTTACACTGAAAATATTTTCAATTTTAAAATGACACATTACAAAATTATTCACTGTAGGGTTTTTCATGACAGCAAAAGGTTGGAAACAACAATAACTTTCTACCAGTAAATTACAGTAGATGCATATTATGATGAATTATATAGCTCCATAAAGAAGGAAAAGCATGTTATACACTGATAAAGCATGATATCCAAAATGTATGACTATGACACAATTTATTTATCCATTCTAATTAAAGTGGATATTTAGATCCCCAATTTTTGCTCTAATGAGCAAAGCTGTGTCTGAAATTCCTGTTCTTATCTTCTTGCTGCTCAAGTGGTATTATTTCTATTGCGTATACCCAGAATTAGAATTGTTACATCACTATGTTCAAATTTATAAGATAGAGGCCAATTGTTTTTCAAATTGATAAGATAGAGGCCAATTGTTTTCCTTATACAGTTGTAGTAAGTAATTTCCAAAGGAAAACAAGTGGCCACTATCTTAATTATAGGAACAGTTTCCATTGGAAATTGTTTCCCGATTGATGTATGTCCTCACCCCATATTACTGCGTAAAATGATATCTCATCATGATCATAATTTATGTTTTTTGGATTATTAACTGCTCCAGGCTAATAAAGATTGCCCAACTAAATAAAAGACAAAATCCTGTGTATTATTTACAAGGGCATACCTAAAACATGAACACAGAAAAAATGGAAGGCACAAAATAGAAAAAGATCAGCCTAGGTTTATACCCAAGAGAAATTAAAATATATGTTCACACAAAACTTGTACATGAATGTTGATAGTAGCATTATTCACAATGGCCCCAAAGTGGAAAACAAGTAGCTGACAAGTGGAAACAAATGGCTGATAACTAACAAGTGGCTATTAATGAACAAAATGTGACATATCCATACAATGGAATGTTACTCTGGCATGAAAAGGAGCTAAGCTACATCATGGGGAAACTTTGAGTAAAATGAGGCTGATAGATGTCAGACACAAAACACCAAAAATTGTATTCTCCCATTTATATGAAATGTCCAGAATAGGCAAATCCATGAAGAAAGAATGTAGATTAATGATAACCATGGGGCTTTATAGAGGGGGAAATAGTAGTGATTGCTAAGAGTACAAAGTTTCTTTTCTGAGTGATGAAAATCAACTTTTGAAATAAATCAACCTATGAAAAAGCAAAGATTATTTATGGCTAAAAACACAGAAGTAATACATCTTCAAAATATAAAAATAAAAGTCCTTTTAATAGGGTATAGAAGAAGGATATGGGAAAATAGAGGGTGAGGGAGATAAGAGATATAGTCTATATGGAATGAGAGAGATTTAAGTATTAAAGCTATAAGGCAATAAAAAAGAAATTAAAAGAGATAACTCTATGGGAGTGCAGGTAAATTTAAGCATCATCTTTCATAATGAAACAATGGATAATGTCTAAAGCTGAGAAGACACAGCACACTGCCTTTGGAAAAAAAAAGTATTAAGGAGGTAACCACTGAAAACTAAATACTGAAATAGTTAAAATGGTTACTTTTAGGGTGATAAAAATGAGGTATGTGGGGCTTCCCTGGTGGCTCAGTGGTGAAGAATCTGCCTGCCAATGTAGGAGACACAGGTTCGATCCCTGATCCAGGAAGATCCCACATGCTGCAGAGCAACTGAATCCTTGCACTACAACGACTGTGCTCTGGAGGCCGGGAGCCCAACTACGGAGCCCTCGAGCTGTGATTACTGGGGCCGGAGCGCCCTGGAGCCCGCACTCCAAAACTCCGAAACAAGAGAAACCACCACAAGAGGCCCACGCTCCACACCTGGAGAGCAGCCCCCGATCCCAGCAAGTAGAGAAAAGCCCATGCAGCTGCAAAGACCCAGTACAGCCAAAAGTAAATAAATAAAATTGCTTTTAAAAAAAAAAAGAAAGAAAAGACAAACTCTGTTAAAGTTTAAAAAAAAAAAAAAATGAGGTATGTAATATTGCTTTTTCACTATTAATCTCCTCTAAATTACTGATTTCTTTAAAACTATGTAATTTGTGTGTGAGAGACAGAAAGGCAGAGACAGAGAGAGGAAGAAAAATGTATTAAAAGAGGGAAAAGTTTAACATTTGAGGATGAATATATAATTGCTGATATGCAGGAAATTATTAGGAGGAGGTCCTTACGTAAAGCAATAAATGCAGCATTTAAATGGGAACAGGTTTGAAAGATTTTTCTCCCATCAAGAAACTAGAGGTATTTATGTTGATAATCCAACCCTCTGGGTATTAATATCACTGTCCAATTGTAGTTTATTGTCTCAGATGTAAGCAGGTTTGAAGCATGCATTTATCAGATAATAAAGAATTAAAATCTCAAGTACCTACATGTAAATGTGTGTTTTACTAGACATGTATAACTTCATGTGCTGATTCATTTCCCATTTCCCATTAAACTTTGATCAACTATCAATTTTCCTATAACAGTAACCAGCGTCCCTTTGCGGAAAACAAGTCAGTAGTGATATATGAACTTCTGCCTCCCACATGGGCTTGTGTCCTCTACCTTGGTTATTACAGCAGAAAAACACACACCATGGCAGTGAAGTAAGCATGGCTGTGACATGACCAAGGAGTCAACTCCCCAGAGTCAAAGGAGAACAAAAGACATATAATCTCTGAAGAAACACTTCTTCGTTTCTGGGGAAGTCAGTCTTCCAGAGGAGGACAACTAGATGAATGACTGTGAACCTCCAAAGAGACTTTTAAATTCAATTCCAACTTTAGTTGTACCTTCCAGCAAACACAGACACGGTAAAAACATCAACAGCCATCTATTTATAAGTCAAGAGTAGGAAAAAAAATGTTTTTGAAAAATACGTACCGTGGTCAGTGCATACAGGAGCTGACATGTCCAAAGTTAGTGTATCAGGTAGGAGTAGACTGAAGGCAGAATTGTTTTCAGTGTGACTCCCAGTGATGAAAATCCTCAGCCAGACTGTAGCTGGGTGAAATGTAATGTCAGCCTAGTTCTAATTTTAGTTCATGGAGAAAGCTGAGAATAGCAAAAATCACATGGAGCTTCTGTGCAAAGGACCAACTGATAACATATGAAGTGCATTCCGTGTGCTGCAAAATGCTGGGCTGCAGGTATTATAAAACGACCATGCATGCATGCCAAGTTGCTTCAGTCATGTCTGACTCTGCGAGCCTATGGACTGTAGCCCACCAGGCTCCGCTGTCCATGGAATTTTCCAGACGAAAATACTTGAGTGAGTTGCCATTTGCTACTCCAGAGGATCTTCTTGACCCAGAGATTGAACACACATCTCCTGCGTCTCCTGCATTGGCAGATTCTTTACCACTAGCAACACCTGGGAAGCCCCAATTATTCCATAGAAATTCTCTAATGCCTCTATAGTGAGTAAGTTCAGAGAGTTGTGGGGTTTCTCAAGATCACAGAAACAGTAAAGGAGATCACAGAACCTAAACTCTATAACCTCCCTGTCCAGAGAGTTGGCACCATTCCACACACAGCTGCCTTGAATATGTTCATAAGTCAACACTGAAGTTCAGGGAGGAGTTTTGTTTCCATTAAAAAGAAGACTAAATTGTTCCCTTGGAAACAATTTAGATTTATTTCTGCGTTTGGCACTGTCTACGATTAAATTTTAATTTGACCATACTTATAGAAAATCCACAAATTTCAAAGTTTCTCTCTTTTCTTATCTAGCCTCTTATTTTCCATAATGCAGATCTAAGAGGTAACACTGCAGGGAGTGAGACAAGTTGAGAAGTTGTTAAAGTGACCTACACTAGAGAAATGGCAGGGAGAGTGGGAACAAGGTGAACAGATACATGAGCTATTTACGAGGAAATTAGGCAATTTTGGTTATTTGAGGACAATAAGGGATTAGAAAGGGTTTCCCTGGTAGCTCAGCTGGTAAAGAATCTGCCTGCAAGGCAGGAGACCCCAGTTCAATTCCTGGTAGGGAAGATCCCCTGGTGAAGGGAAAGGCTAACTGCTTGGTTCAATCCCTGGGTTGGGAACATCCCCTGGAGGTGGCATAGCAACCCACTCCATATTCTTGCCTGGAGAATCCCATGGACAGAGGAGCCTGGCGGACTACAGTCCATGGAGTCGCAAAGAGTCAGACAAGAGTGAGCGACCAAGCATACACACAAGGGATTAGAAAGAAGAGATAAGGCAAGTATAGTGATGATCTGTCATTCATGGCTGCCCATATCTTCCAAACACCCTCTGCACATCTTGATAACACCGCCCCGCCCCACCCCACCCCCTGCCATTGTGAATCTACTCTGCCAAGATAGAATTAGGGGAAAATATCCCAATCTCCCTTGCTACTGGGTTAGGGATGCGACTAAGATTTTGCTAATCATCTACTTTGATTTAGAGGCAAAGTAGGTGAGGACACAGGCTGAATGACCAGAGTCCATTCTTGCTGGTGTGGGTATAGGAGAGAAAATACATTCAGGAGTTAGTTTGGGCAGCAAGACTTTCCAGACCACAGTAGATGAAGCTGGTTCTGGGAACAGCCTCAATAGCTCCCTCACCAGCCCAGTTCTGTAATGTAGTTCCAAGAGTTGTTTTGTGAACTAACGTCACTTCCTTAAACCTGCTTGGGAGAATTCTGTTATCTGCATCTGAAAAACTGACGCAAGTATTGTAACTATGTCTTGTTAGATTTCCAAAAATATTCTTATTCTGCTATTTATTCATCTACCAATTTCAGAATCACCTATTGACTTCGTACCATGAAAGATGAGTATTCTGTTGTCTTAAACCACCCACTCATTATCCTACGTTCCCCTTCTCCTGGCCTCTCCTAGTTCTACTATAATTTTTGTTAAATCAGTAGTGATCATTATTATTTTGAAAATATTATTCATAGATGAACTAAATAGTAGATATTATTACATTGCTTTACTTTGGTACTTCTGTGTTTTCTGGAGTTAAGTGTACTTTTTAAACTTTTTCAATTTCCTGTGTATGTTTACTATATCTTTATACACTTGAATATCCCAATTCCCACTGCATGTAGCTCAGACAAGTTACTTAATCTCCCTGTGCCTCTGCTCCTTATTGGTAAAATGTAGATAAAAATAAGAGCGGCTCATGGGTTTTCATGAGGATTAAGTGAGTTAAGATATGAAAGAGCTTGGACAGTGCCTGCAGATAATAAGTCTTCAATGAGGGTTTGTTATTTTTTCCACTCTCCAGCAGTGGAGCCAAGGGAAGAGCTGGGTGTGGATGTCAGTGCTGAAGATTGTCTAAGTTTAAAAGAATTTTCTTCTGAGACTGAGATAAAACAATTTTTTTAAAGCCTCGGTTGAATTTGTTATAACATTACTTTGGTTTTTGGCAGCAGAGCATGTGGGATCTTAGCTTTTCAACCAGGAATTGAACCTGCACCCCCTGCATTGGAAGGTGAAGTCTTAGCCAGTGGACCACCAGGGAAACCCTGAACTGAGATAAAATTAAGAAGACAGCTTCACAGTGGAGGAGGGATAAATGAGCTCATCTAGCTTAGCTGGTAAAGAATACGCCTGCAAGGTAGGAGACCCCAGTTCAATTCCTGGGTCAAGAAGATCCCTGGAGAAGGGTTAGGCTACCCACTCCAGTATTCTTGGTGGCTCAGATGGTAAAATATCTGCTTGCAATGCGGGAGACCTGGGTTCAATCTCGGGATTGGGAAGATCCCCTGGAGGAGGGCATGGCAATCCACTCCAGGATTCTTGCCTGGAGAATCCCCATGGACAGAGGTGGGTTACAGTCCATGGGGTCACAAAGAGTCGGACTTGACTGAGCTACTAAGCACAGCACACAGCTAAATGGCTCCACTCTTCACACAAAGTTAGTATCTCATTTTAATGTTAAACACATTGGTCTATCCTCTCCTCTCATTGTGTGTTTCCATCTGGTTGTTTCCCAGGTTTGCATTCTGAGGTCCCTCAGGGATGTATTTCATCAGGATCCATGGCCCTGACTGCATTCAACTGTGATGCTTGTGTTTAGAAAAAGAAAACAAATCTAGAAGAGGGCCAAGTGAGATGGCCAGGTGAGAGAGGGAATAAAAACACATTAAAAATATAGCTCCTTGGAAGGAAAGTTATGACCAACCTAGACAGAATATTAAAAAGCAGAGACATTACTTTGGCAACAAAGGTCTATCTGGTCAAGGCTATGGTTTTTCCAGTAGTTATGTATGGATGTGAGAGTTGGACTACAAAGAAAGCTGAGCCCCGAAGAATTGATGCTTTTGAACTGTGGTGTTGGAGAAGACTCTTGACAGTCCCTTGGACGGCAAGGAGATCCAATCAGTCCATCCTAAAGGAGATAAATCCTGGGTGTTCATTGGAAGGACTGATGTTGAAGCTGAAACTCTAATACTTTGGCCACCTCATGCGAAGAGCTGACTCATTTGAAAAGACCCTGATGCTGGGAAAGATTGAGGGCAGGAAGAAAAGGGGATGAGAGAGGATGAGATGGTTGGATGGCATCACCAACTCAATGGACATGAGTTTGAATAGGTTCCGGGAGTTGCTGATGGACCAGGAGGCCTGGCATGCTGCAGCCCATGGGGTTGCCAAGAGTTGGACATGACTGAGCGACTGAACTGAACTGAAAAATATAGCATCATACAAAAGAACTCAAAGCAAGATCATGAAGAGATATTCATACACCCCATGTTCATCATAGCATTATTTATAATATCCAGAGGTAGAAGCAACCCAAGTATCCATTGACAGATGACTGGATGAAGAAATCATGGTATATGCCTACAACAGAATATCACATACTACAACATGGATGAAACTTGAGAACATGATGCTAAATGAAAAAACAAAGTCACAAAAGAACAAATCATCTATTATTCTACTCACATGAAGTATCTCAAGTAGTCAAAATAACAAAACAGAAAGCAAAAAGGTAATTAATAATACGAGGAAATGTTCATGATACTAGTTACAAGAAAGAAACAGTTAAAGACGTTTTGTTCAATTCAGGTCTTCACCTGATTAAAATCTGCTTTACTCTGTCTACAGATTCAAATGTCAACATCATCAGAAACACCCTCACAAACATACCCAGAATAATGTTTGACAAGTGTTTGGGCATCCATTGGCTGAGCCAAGTTAAAACATAAATTAGCCATCAGAGTAGGCATCCCTATTGTATGCACAAAGAAACCAAGATTTAAAGAGAGTGAAGGACTTGTCAAAGACAAAGCTGGAAAACAGCTGAGCTAAATTCCAACTCAAGGATCTGGCCCCTAAACTTTGACCATTGGGTTATTCTACTTCCTTTTAAAGACAAGTTTATGGAAGTTACACAGAATTGTATTTGTAGGTAGATACCAATAACATCAAAACAATGTTTTAATTACTGCTTAATTTGTCTATTGGGGCTTCCCTGGTGGCTCAGAGGTTAAAGCGTCTGCCTGCAATGCGGGAGACCTGGGTTCAATCCCTGGGTCGGGAAGATCCCCTGGAGAAGGAAATGGCAACCCAATCCAGTGTTCTTGCCTGGAGAATCCCATGGACGGAGGAGCCTGGTAGGCTACAGTCCACGGGGTCGCAAAGAGTTGGACACGACTGAGCGACTTCACTTTCAATTTGTCTATTGAGAGGCAGTGAAAATGAAGATGGGGAAACAAATGTAAAAGCAACAAGGGGGCTGATACATAGTTCCATTATTTTTCACTCTATGCCATCATAACCTGTGTTAATAAATAGGTAGAAATTTAGATAAAGACTGTAATGTTCTTAAACATAAAACACTAAAATAGTTATTACCTTGTTTTTCTTAAATTGATTTTATGAAACCTAGAGTGTTTTCCTTTAAAAAATTGTAATAAAACAAAAGGATTAACAGTCATTAGTCAAATTTCTCCCCACAAATTCTGACAAGACTACAGTACTGTAAGTAGTCATATCAAGCACGTGCTGTGCTGTCCTTAGTCGCTCAGTCATGTTCAACTCTGCATCCCATGGACTGTAGCCTGCCGGGATCCTCTGTCCATGGGGATTCTCAAGGCAAGAATAAAGGAGTGGGTTACCATGCCCTCCTCCGGATCTTCCCAACCCATGGATTGAACCAGGTCTCCTGCATTGCAGGCGGATTCTCTACCATCTGATCCACCAGCATACAGGCATCTATTTCATGTGTGACCCATTCTATTAAATAAGAACAAGAGAAAATAATGGAACACAGGGAAAAATGGAAAAAAATAAGTATATTATCTAGGGATTTTGGACTATATCACTCTTTTTTTTATATCACTCTTTTTATGACTTTAATAAAACAAGTAAACTAGCAATTTGTCAGAATTTAGGGCTTTGAAGAAGAAACACAATATAACTCTAGAGGACTGAGAAAAATAAATATATCAGACTTGCTGTCATTGATCAGATCAATAATTCTGCAATGCTAAGAATTCTGTCTTACAAAGATAGAATTTGGAGACTCTATAATTGCACTTCAAATATTTGAAAGACAAATAAGAATACTTTTAAAGCTTTTGTTCAGCTCTAGAAGTTTCAAGAATACTGACATTCTTTTTTTTTTTTGACTGCACCACATGGAATATGGAACTTCCCTGCCCAAGGATCAAACCCGTGCCTCCTACGTTGGAAGCATGAAGTCTTAACTTCTGGACCACCAAGGAAGTCCAACACTGGTATTCTTTAATGTGGAAATATTCCAGGTTAAAAAAGGCTGGGTGAATGTGTGTGTATATGTGTATCCAAAGTCCTAGATGACAGATCACATACTTGCCAAATATTAAGGAATCGTCTCTTCTCCACATTTTGATACTTATATTAGGAAGCTATAACTACATACTAACTCATCTCATCTTGTTTAACAAAACAGAGCTATTTCCTGAGGAGATGGTAGGAAACTTTTTAGGCACCAAACGTCTCTCCTCTGGAGCTCGAGCTCCTAGATTCCAGTCAGTCTCACGTGACTTCTGCCACATAACTCCACAGAGTTGCAATCTTTAATACTGAAGTTATTAAAATGGCTGGGAAAAGCATTTCATTATAAATGTTAATTATTCCCTTTTTCTCCTATTATTACATATGTGTTTTATAATAAAAAGTTAATGTGTTTAACCAGGAATGTACTTAAAATGTAGGTGGCTTAGTTGTAAAGAACTGGCCTGCCGATCCAGGAGACACAGGTGATGCGGTTCAGTCCCTGGGTTGGGAAGATTCCCTGGAGGAGGAAATGGCAACGCACTCCAGGATTCTTGCCTGGAGAATTCCATGGATAGAGGAGCCTGAGGGCTGAGTCCACGGGGTTGTGAAGAGTCGGACATGACTTAGTGACTGAGCACACATGCACATACTTAAAATGTACTTGTGACCTTGGATTTTTGTGCTGGCTGCAATTTTTGATAGATATATACATACAAACACACATCATTTCCCTAAATCAATCAATAGTGGAGACACAAGAAAATATTATGTGAAAATAATTTATTATGGAAACAGTGAGAGACTTTATTTTTAGGGCTCCAAAATCATTGCAGATGGTAACTGCAGCCATGAAACTAAAAGATGCTTGCTCCATGGAAGAAAAGCTATGACCAACCTAGACAGCATATTAAAAAGCAGAGACATTACTTGCCAACAGAGGTCCGTCTAATCAAAGCTATGGTTTTTCCAGTAGTCATGTATGGATGTGAGAGTTGGACTATAAAGAAAGCTGAGCGCCAAAGAATTGATGCTTTTGAACTGTGGTGTTGGAGAAGACTCTTTAGAGAGTCCCTTAGACTGCAAGGAGATCCAACCAGTCCATCCTAAAGGAAACCAGTCCTGAATGGTCGTTGGAAGACTGATGCTGAAGCTGAAACTCCAACATTCTGGCCACCTGATGTGAAGAACTGACTCATTTGAAAAGACCCTGATGCTGGCAAAGATTGAAGGCAGGAGGAGAATGCGATGACAGAGGATGAGATGGTTGGATGACATCACCGACTTGATGGACATGAGTTTGAGCAAACTCCAGGAGTTGGTGATGGACAGGGAGGCCTGGCTTGCTGCAGTCCATGGGGTTGCAAAGTAATGACTGAGTCACTGAACTGAACTAGGAATAGGTAAAAAATTAGAAAGTCATGGAAACAATTTAATCCTCATTTGTGAAAAGTATGCTGTGAGTCTCCATAACCAATATGTTATTCAGCAAATGAAATACAAGTGAACAAAACATAATTTCTCTTATGGATGAAGTGGTTTGTTATGGTCTTTCCCTTAAACTATCTTTCTTATGCAAAGATAATTCTCATATGAAATATAGAACCTAAGCAGTAATAATCAATATTATTCAACTTCCTTGGGCAATTTAAACCTCAGATCAACACAGAATAAAAACCATTAAAGTCTTTTTTCAAAGGTAAAAGAAAAAAAGAAAAAACAATACCCCTACCATATCTGCCAAATATTGATCCCCAAATGACACTAGTTTCTTATATGTTAAGGTATTTTTAATCTCATAATACTGAAAAGATATGCTCCTTCTGCTTTTATTTTTATGCACTACTTTTTATTTCTACAGAAATGTTAAACTTTCACTGGATAATTTTATATGAATTACATAATACTTTGTTTCTAGGATACTGATCCAACTTTTGAAACGTGGTATACATTTCAATGGGCAACCACGAGAATGATTTTTTCATATGTCCACAAATACTATGCAGAACATTTAACAGCTCGTAAAGTGGAAGCTATGAGAATTTTTGTTGTATTTAGAAAGTATTACAAACTGAAAAGAAACATCTTATCGAAATAACAGCATTTTATTGAAACTGGAAAGCAGGCACAAACCCGGCGGTGGCCAGGAGCCAGCAGTGCGCAGCTCGTGGCCCGGGCTGGAGGCCAGGCGCGGCCGGGGCGGGTCCGGACACCAGACGTGGGGCATGCCCCACCCCTAGCGGGTCCTGCGCCCCCCGAGCTGGCCCTGCGCGGTGAGGCTGGGGCAGTAGGTTTCTGTACACACGTGAATGAGCCACCCGCCAGCCGCCGCCACCCCCCGGTGCCCAGTATGAGAAAGCAGGCGTCACCCGCCTGCCACTGGCAAGCCCCGCCAGCCCTCGGCCAGAGCCCAGCGGCGCCTGCCCCTACCCCCTGCTCCCCTGCACGGCCCCGGCACCCCCGCGGCCCCTACACTAAAGTGCGGCCGGGCCCCCTCCCCACAGGGGCCGCCCCCACCGCCCCCACCGCCCCCACCGCCCCCTCCTGGTGCCTGGGGCGGCCCGGTCCGCAGGGCCATGAAGCTGCAGGCTGTGATGGAGACGCTCCTGCAGCGGCAGCAGCGGACACAAGAACTGGAGGCCCGGCAGCCGCCGCCGCCCCCTGAACCCCCAGCCCGCACCAGGGCCACTCCGGAGGAGGACAGGGAGCCCGAGAGTGCCCGGATGCAGCGGGCGCAGATGGCCACCCTGGCCGCCATGCGGGCCGCTGCCGCCGGCCTTGGCCATGCGCCCAGTCCCAGCTCGGAGGACGGGCCCCCGCCTCGGAGGATGAGAATGCGGCCCTGGAGGGGGCACCGGGCTCGCCCACCCCACCCGGCCGAGGCAGGAGGCAGTCAGCCTCCCCACTGGCGATGGCCGCTTTGAGGATGCGGGCTCCGACGATGACCTGAAGCCAAAATGGGAGGAGGAGGAGGAGGAGCTGGAGGAAGACCTGGGGGACGACGAAGGGGACGAGGAGGATGAGGACTATGAGGATGAGGAGGGGCTTGGGCCCCCGGGGCGCCGCAAGCCTGGGCCCCGCAGCCCTGTTCTCCCGCAACGCTCAGCTGCTCCAGGCCTTCCGTGGTGACAGTGGATCCCGGGCACTGGGTGGCCAGGAGCGCCCGGGGACTGGCCCGGCTGTCCCCGGAGGGGCTGCCCATGCTACACCTCAGCTGCAGCCACCACACCATGGGGACTGGATGTATGAGGAGCAGTTCAAGCAGCTCTACGAACTGGACGCAGACCCCAAGAGGAAGGAGTTCCTGGACAACTTGTTCAGTTTCGTGCAGAGGCGAGGGACACCTGTCAACCGCATCCCCATCATGGCGAAGCAGGTACTAGACCTGTTCACGTTGTATGTGCTGGTGACGGAGAGCGGCGGCCTGGTGGAGGTCATCAACAAGAAGCTGTGGCGGGAGATTACCAAGGGACTGAACCTGCCCACGTCCATCACCAGCACTGCCTTCACGCTGCCCAGTATATGAAGTACCTGTACCCTTACTTCAGTGTGAGAAGCGTGGCCTCAGCAACCCCAAGGAGCTCCAGGCAGTCATCGACAGCAATCGGAGGGAGGGTGGGCGCCAGAGCTTTGGGGGCTCCCTCTTTGCCTACTCGCTGGCAGGGGCCCACAGCATGCTGTCCTCGCCCAAGCTGCCTGTGTCCTCCCTGGGCCTGGCCACCAGCACCAATGGCAGCTCCATCACCCCAGCCCCCAAGGTCAAGAAAGAGGAGGATGCGGCCATCCCCATCACGGTCCCCGGCTGCCTGCCAGTCTCCCTGGCAGGTCACCCTGTGGTGGCCACCCAGGCAGTAGCAGCCCAGGCGGCTGCCCTGGAGCAGCTTCGGGAGAAACGGGAGTATGGGAGCCTCCGGAGAAGAAAATGGCCCTGGTGCCAGAGGAGCAGCAGCGGCTGATGCAGTGGGCACTTCAGCAGAACTTCCTGGCCATGATGGCATAGCTGCCCATGAGCACCCGGATCAACAGGCAAGCCTCCGAGAGCCTCCAGGACTGGGCTGCGAACCTGACCAGCACCAGTGGCAGCAACAGTATTAGCCTGTCTGTAGAGATTAACGGGGAGAAGGCAATGGCACCCACTCCAGTGCTCTTGCCTGGGAAATCCCATGGACGGAGGAGCCTGGTAGGCTGCAGTCCATGGGGTCGCCAAGAGTCGGACACGACTGAGCGACTTCACCTTCACTTTTCACTTGCATGCACTGGAGAAGGAAATGGCAACCCACTCTGGTGTTCTTGCCTGGAGAATCCCAGGGACGGGAGTCTGGTGGGCTGCCGTCTATGGGGTCGCACAGAGTCGGACACGACTGACGTGACTTAGCAGCAGCAGCAGCAGAGATTAACGGAATCGTGTACACAGGAGTGCTGTTCGCCCAGCCGCCCTCCACGCCACCCTCCGCTCCTAGCAAAGGTGGAGGCGGCAGCAGCCGGGGAGGAAACAGCGGGACCAACAGCAGCAGCAGCAGCAGTGCAGGTAGCCAGGCAGGGCCAGCAGGGAGGTCTGCACCCTCCACATCTACCTCAAACAACTCACTGCCTTAACCACTACACTCCCCACCCTGGGAACCTGCCAGATTGGGCAGGGGGGTCCAGGTGGGCCAAGCAGGATGTGGGATGGCGGAAGATATGGTTGGGGAGGGGAGGTATCCACAGAGGAGCGACAGCTTAATGCCAAAAAGAAAAGAAAAAAAAAATATATATATATATATAAAGAAAATTTAATAAAACGGGAAAATCAAGGAACACTTGCATTACTCAGGTTTCAGACATTCAGAGATGAGTTGTGAGAATATCAAAGGAAATTAGAGATGAGAGAGGCAAATGTCTACTAGGGTTCTCCTGCAGCCATGGTGGACCCACATGGACTGGTGTCTGGTTTCAACAGGCCAATCCTGTTTACCTCATACATCCCTGCACTGTGTTTTTTCATTTTTATCTGTTTTTTTTCTTTGCTTTTTTTTTTTGTCCATTTGTCACACACTCACCACACCCAGCTCCTCGTGTTGAATGAAACCCCTGAGCCAAGATCAGTTGAATTTTTTTGTTGTTATTGCTTTCAGAAACTTTGTTGTTGTTTTTTTAAAAGAAATAGTGAAATTCAAACTCTATAGGGTTTTTAAGAGGTTTTAGGGATTTTGTTTTGTAAATATTCTATTTTATTCTTGGAGGAGGAATCAAACCTAGGAAAAGGATATATATATCTATATATTTGTGTTCATTCAGGGAAACTGGACTTGAAAAAGAAAAAGAGAAAAAAAAAAAGGCAAAAAAATACCAAGTTAAAAAAAAGAAATTGGAAAGCATTGCATTTATATATCAATATTTTTAATATCCACAAACTTATTTGAGAAAGTAGTGCAGTCAGTCACAGTGGTTTTAAAACATTACACCAACTCTCTGACATTTTGTCCTGCTCTGTCCATGGAACACTTGAACCAACAAGGCCCTTCTAATCTTATGCCAGAAACAAAATAGGACTAAGGCCAGGTTCTGATGCAATTTGTGAAGCCCTTGGTTTGCAGAATTGTTGGTGTGATGGCTTAGCCTGTGGACTCCTCTCTGTCACATTTAAGCATTTATTATGTTTCAAATTGTCAGTCATGTTCAGATTTATATTCATGCCTGCAGTTTCCAATTAATTATACCTGTCATCAGCCTAGTTAACCTGCCTTGGTTACTGCAGTCTGAACTCTGGTTGCATTTTTCAAGAAAATTAAATTGCTAGGTTGTTCTAGATAATTACACTTCTGTACTGGCTTATAAATTTTGTTTTTTACTTTCCATTCTTACCATGTTTTGGGGCTTCCCTTGTGGCTCAGCTGGTAAAGAATCTGCCTGCAGTGCAGTTTGATCCCTGGGTTGGGAGGATCCCCTGGAGAAGGGAAAGTCTATCCACTCCAGTATTCTGGCTTAGAGGATTCCATGGACTACATGGATTCGCAAAGAGTTGGACACGACTGAGCAATTGTATAGTCCATGGGGTCAGAAAGAGTTGTACATGACTGAGCAACTTTCACTTGGCACCACATACTTAGAAGCTTCTTGCAGCAAACTTCATGTTACATAGTTTACTGCAAGTTTAACCCTGTCAGACGGCTCCCTGGGAATGCGGGTAGGCGGGAGCCCTGTGCTACCTGTGTGGGGAGGCTGCCCCCTCCTCAGCTGAGATGAAGGTAAGCCTATCTTTAACCACCCTGACTTTCCCCCTAACTCAAACCTAATTCTTGATCTCCCTCCTGTTCTCATTTCTTCTGCCGTCTCTTGTTAGGATCCACAGCAGCTGTCCCCCATGCTTTGCCTTGTAACATTCCACATGGTACTCAGTAAAAGCCTGATATAGACGGCCTCTTTCTAACAGGACTGCAATTATTCTTGTCATGCTTTGGCTGTTTCTGTGGCTCTCCTCTGGACTGTCTCCAAATTCTTCTGCTCAGTTTTAGCAAGCTGGCAGAGAGTTCTCTCACAGGACTTTGACTTGCATACAAATTAGCTCGTGGTTAGAGCCCTTCTGCTCAGTACTGGGACTGCCTCCTAATGAATTTATTTTTCTTTAATTCTGAGCTTGAGCACAAAGATTCATGTTACCTTTAATATTTGCCTACATGGGAATGCCTTCTGTCACATGAAAAAGCCTGCAGCTATTTTGATGCGACAACAATGGTAACATGACTGATCTCAGGTTCAGCATAAATAGTTCAGAGGTGACCTGGTCTGTCTGGTGAGATGTCGCTGAAAGGTGTGGTGACCTTGAGTTGCTAAAGAGTGAAAACAAGCTTGGGAGAAAGGTAGATCCAGAAAGAACTGTTTAGTAGACACTGGGGAGAGAGATGTGGCCCGACCTCTTGCCAAGCACATCATGATTACAGGCAAGTAGTGGGGAAGAAAGTCAGACTGCAAGGAGTTTAAGACCACTGGTTCATCCTAATTAATTGAACTCAAGTGAAGCAAAGGCAGGAAGGAGCAGGACGGGAAGCTTGTCCCTGCAATGGCTGGAAGAGGTAACAATGCAAGAAAGAAGTGTTTCAAGTCTACTTTTTCTGGGATTTAGTTCCCCAACCAGGGATTGAACCCAGGCCCTTGACAATAAGAGTTCACAGTCCTAACCGTATGGACCACTAGGGAATTCCCTGAGTCTTCTTTTAGGCAGAGGGAAATTAGCTATTAAAAAGGTAGAGAGGTTTTCTGTTTGTTTTTGTTTTGGTCGGGAGGGAAGTTTATTTTAAAAATGAGTTTTCTCAATAAGTTTACTTAATTAATTAGAGCAGTGCTATCCAACAGAATTTTCTGTGATGATGGACATATTCTGTATCTACAATGTCCAGTGTGGTAGCCACTAGCCACAGGTGGCTCTTAAAATTTATTAAAAGTTAAATAAAATTAAAATCAGCTTCTCAGTTACATTAGTCACATCTCAATTGCACAATAATCATAATAATTAAAACTTAAATAGTCATTGGCTGGTGGGTATTGCACTGGACAGCTTAGAGTTAGAGTATTATTTTGAGATTAGTCTCAAAATGAGTGTCTTCAAACAATACAAGTTTATTTTTCACCTGCAGAGATCCAACCAGTCCATCCTAAAGGAAATCAGTCTGGAATGTTCATTGGAAGGACTGATGTTGGAGCTGAAGCTCCAATACTTTGGCCACCTGATGTGAAGAACTGACTCATTAGAAAAGACCCTAATGCTGGCAAAGATTGAAGGCAGGAGGAGAAGGGATAGTTGAACAGAGGAGAACAGAGGACGAGATGGTTGGATGGCATCAAGGGCTCAATGGACATGAGTTTGAGCAAGCTCCGGGAATTGGTGATGGACAGGGAAGCCTGGTGTGCTGCAGTCCATGGGGTCGCAAAGAGTCAGACATGACTGAGCAACTGAACTGAACATGTAAACCAATTAGTGCCAGAAAATGGGGTGGTGGGGAGTTTCTCCAGCTCTCTGTGCTTAGTCATGTCCTACTCTTTGTGACCCCGTGGATTGTAGGCTATCAGGCTCCTCTGTCCATGGGGATTCTCTATGCAAGAATCCTGGAGTGGGCTGCCATGCCCTCCTCCAGGGGATCTTCCCAACCCCGGGATCGAACCCAGTTTTCCTGCATTGCAGGCGGATATTTTACCATCTGAGCCACCAGGGAAGCTCAAGAATACTGGAGTGGGTAGCCTATCTTTTCTCCAGGGGATCTTCCCGACCCAGGAATTGAGCTGGGATCTCCTGCATTGCAGGCAGATTCTTTACCAGCTGAGCTATCAGAGAAGCTCCACCTAGTCATTTGGAAATATTGGTGCTTCCCACCCTGTATGTCTGTCATTTCCAACATGCAGGCTTCAGAGCTGTAGAAAGGAAGGAAAGAGAGTATGGAGGAGCTCTTGGGAGGTTTAATGGGCCACATCTAGAAATGGTCTACATCATCTCTACCCATAGTCTAATGGCTAGAAATAAATTTAAATTTAGAGAGTTCTGAGTCTCCAATAACTTCACCACAAAGAACTGGAAATTAATCTGAACTAGTGTGCCAAGGGAATGTTAACTAGTTCTGGATACAAGGAAGACACTGATTGATCAAAATGGAATTAAACATGGAGCAAAGGTCAGGAGAAAGGGCATTTCTTTTGACAATGTTTCAACCCATCTGTTAATCTATGTTGTTGATTAACCTAAGTCAGAGCACCTGTGCTGTTTAAGAGATCATACAATGCAGCAGCAAGCAGACTTACCTGGGTTGAGCACCAGCTTGCACTTTAGTGGCTATATGACATCACTTTACGTTTTGTAGTTTTCTCTAACCTGAAATGAAGAAGAAAATATCTCCTATGACACAATCTGGCAATTGTCCCCTAATATCCATTTTCTTTACCTGTAGTAACATAATACTTAGCTAACTGTAAAGCCACTTATTTTCCAGCCTCCCTTGCAGCTCGGTGTGGCCCTATGACTAAAAGTTAACAGTCAGTGGGATGTAAGAGTGGTGTTCAGAGTTGCTTCTAGGAATCTTCCCTAAGAGATAACTTCTCTCTTTTTCCTCCATCCTACTGTGTGGAATGTAGATGTGATGGCCGAAGGACTGTTCTGGACAGTTGAAGACAAGTATGACAAAGGAATGGCAGAATAGAAAACTGGAAGAAGTCTGGATCTATAAGGACTTAATAGGGAAGAGACACCATTCCAGCTAAGAGCCTTAGAGAGAGATAAGAATTTTCTTGTTGCAAAAAAAAAAAGAATTTTCTTGTTGCTTAAGCCATCATTTTTGGGGTCCGTCTTAATTATAGCCAAACCTACTTCTGATATACTTACTGTGAAGTGCTATTATGAAGACTGAGACACAGACAGAGTTGAGCATGGTTCCTGGTACATAGTAAACATTCAGCAACATGGGTTTCCTCCCTCCCTTTTTCTACCTAAATAGGAAACATGGCTGAGTAACTAACACACACTCTGGAGACAAAGGCATATTCTGGTGTCAGATTTGCTCTATACCATCAATGTTAAAGTAAAATTACAGGAAATTTTTTTTTTTATCTAGGATAATTGAGACCCATAGAAGATTTTCTTCCATTTTCCCTTGTCCTGAGTAGCTCAGAAAACAGCCAATTTAATGGAATGATTTTGCTTAAATACAAATCTAGGGAACTGGGAGAGTATACGCCACAGCATTAATCATACTGGGTTGGGCAGAAGTATGATGAAGTACTTAACAGTCTGACTTCACTTTATGAAATGATGGATGCTCACTAAACTTAAACTGTGGTAATCATTTCATGGTGTATGTAAGTCCAATCAGCATCTCAATAAAACTGGGGGGAAAAAAAAGGTTGATTTTGAAGACAGGTCTGCTTGTGTTTCCCCTCTCTGTCGCTTACTATGGGGACATGGGCAAGTAATCCTTTCTGAGACTTTGCTTCCTCACCATTAAAGTGAAAGGATGACATTATGTAAGGTTGTTGCGAGGATTAAATAAAATAATGTATTAAGATGCTTAATTTAAAATGTTACATAAAGGTAGCTATCAATGACAATACAACAATGATAATCATAATATTCTCAAACATGGTGATTATGACTATGGACACAGGTATTTTCTTAAATTTTTTTGAAAGTGGCAGGGCATAAGTCAGCAAGTCAATAAACTAGGTAGTTTATCCTTTTTGACATAGTAAAATGCATCTGTAGTATAGGTAATGTTTTCCCATATAAATAATGTTGGGAAACTTGGCTGTGTTATTTCCTGCTTGACATTAGATAAATCATTGCTTCGTTTAATCACATGGTATAGTGGCATACATGAATTATTTGTAAAAAAGCATTTTAAATAGCAAAATGCTGATCCAAGTTTTATAAAATTTAAAATGAGCTTGAGAAAGCACTAAACTTCCTGATTAAATGAGGAATTACAATGAACTATGAGATAGACATACAACACAAAAATTTAAAACAAATGCCTCCTTACCAGTTATAAGATTTGAATAGATTCATTTTCCTCTAGATACTTTTCCTTGTAGCAAGCCATTCAGAGTCATTCCATAGATACAAGAGTCACTTTGCAGCCATGGTTGCTTCACATTATACTTTTCTGGGTCATTGGTGATCTTTATGCTACATTAGGGCTTCATAAAGAAACATAATCTCATCCAGGACGCAGATTTCTTTTTAAGTCACAAGCACATACTGAGTACCAGACCAGTTGAGCCACTGTGAGGGTTCATAGGCCAGCAGTGAAGACAGACGAACTCATCCAGCTCCATCACCGAATGAGTCCTGTTGGAGCTGTGAGGAGAGAGAGAAGAAAAGATAGATTGATTCAGACCCAGGGAGGCACAGTCAGAGGAGGTCTAAAAGAGGAAGTCACTTTGGTTCTGGATTTTCTTTCTGTGGAGAAATAAGCCCAGCCAAGGCATGGGAAATAAACTGTGTGTTGTTTTCAGGGAATGGGACTAGTTCATTGTGATGGAAACTCAAGACCACCAAGGGCCAAAGTGTGTGCTCAGTTGCTCAGTCACATCCGGCTCTTTGCAACCCCATGGGCTGTAGCCCTGCCAGGCTCTTCTAATAAACTACTGCTACAGAGAATTCCTAATGCCCTAAACCCCTTCCTTTTGGTGCCAGGAGCACATAAGGCCTTTGGGCAGCATTTCAAACTGCTAAGACCCCTAAGACAAACTTTTTTCCTTTTAGCCCAATAATACCAATTGCTCAAACAGCATAAAATCATGGACAGTCCTGGCATTCGGAACATGAAGTGGCATATACTCATTAGCTTGTTACACTTTTAGAGTATGTTAATCCACACACATCTAAATAGAAAAACTCTGTTTCCTCATCTTTCAAACAGGGGAAATCATTGTATTTACCTGATGCTTCCCTGGTGGCTCAGTGGTAAAGATCCACCTTCAGTGCAAACCCAAGAAAACTTGGGTTTGATCCTTAGATCAGGAAGATCCCCTGGAGGGGGGCATGGCAACCCACTCCAGTATTCTTGCCTGGAGAATTCTATGGACAGAGAAGCCTGGGGCTAAGGTCTGTAGGGTCACAAAGAGTCAGACATGACTGAAGCGACTTAGCACGCACATAGTATTGCTGGAGAGATGAAATTAATTAATATATGTAAAGCATTGATGCCTGACACTATCATAATTATTGTCTTGAATTTATTCAATTTTCCCCTCTCTATCAATATGAGGTGAGCATAGAGGCTAGATGACTCATTGATGGTACTTTATATTTTATATGCTCTGAAAATACAATGCTCAGATGGTACAACCCTCACACATCGCTCCTAAATGAATGTCTAGGGTCATGTAGGTGTCCCCTATGCTGCTTGCCTCATGAAAAGCAACCTTTAAAAAAAAAAATTATTTATTTGGCTGCACTGGGTCTTAGTTGCAGCGCACAGGATCTTTCGTTGTGGAATGCAAATTATTCATTGTGTCCTGTGAGATCTAGTTCACCGACCAGGGATTGAACCCTGGTCCCCTGCATCGGAGAGATCAGAGTCTTAGCCACTGACCACCAGGGAAGTCCCCCAAACTATAACTTTCTGAAGAGTGTGAATGGCCTGTGTGGCCTAAGGATAGAGTCTCTATCTTACAATTATGTGTATAGTTTGTGAGGCAGAATTGATGAGGCATGGCTACTGTGTTAAGGAGATACAATGGTCCAGTCTTGGTGAGAAAACAGTTTATAGGGAAGGAACAAAACCACCACTAAGAACGGACCAAAAATACAACTCAACGCTGGAAACACTGGTCTTCTCCGTGTTACTGGCACAGACCCATTTCTGGTGAAGACATTAATCGCCAGCCAGAGCTCTCGCTGTGAGGGGAAAAACATCATCTATCTTCTCCATCTTTATCCATAATGTCTATCCCAGGGCCTGGAACTGAATACATATTCAGTAATCAATGTATGCCAAGTAATTAATCAATTACAGGGTGAATGTTAAAGAATTCTGAAGACTTCAAGGAAAGGCTTTATACTTTTAGTGCTGCAGGATAGTGCTAAGCAAGTGCCATCATATTTCTCAGACTGTAGTTTACTTAGAAATCAGCAAAGAAATCCATCAAGTGATCTTTGGGACCCACTTTGCCTGGAAGCCACAGGAATGCCAAAACAGGCCTTTAGGCTCTCTTCCTCCTACATAACCAGTTCTTGGAATGTTTCAGGATTTGGTACATTTTGATCTCTAAAATGAAAATTAATACCACTTGGGCTTCTGTCCTTCAAGCTTCCTTCCCTATTGTGCTTCTTTTTCAGAATCAGTGGAATGCGCTACATAATGAATGGAACCTTGATTTTTTTGTTGGGCTCTCCCAACAATAATTTGGGGCCAATAACTTTGGCTTCTCCCCATGGACATCTTGTACCTCCTAGCTGCCCAACATGCTAGTGAAGAACTTGAATCTCAGACTGAAACTCCCCTTAAATTTCAACCTTTAAGAAAATGGTCAAGGCCCTGTTCTACCTAACTCCCACCCTAGGATGTGTGGAGCCCCGTGGATCAGCACTGCTGCTGGGACTGTGCCCCTGGCCCCCTCCTCCCTTCCAAGGGGTCCTCTTATCTTAAAGGTCGCACACACAATGAGAAGCCAATCCTTTACCAAATTCTCAAAGGATGAGGCAAGAGAGAAGATGGTAATGGCAGGGATTTGTGATAGGATAGCTCAAGCATTTATTCTGAGCCAATGATGCTGGACTGTTAGGGGAACATATTACATCCTCAGGCTTCCCTGATGGCTCAGTGGTAAAGAATCCACTTGCAGTGTAGGAGACGCGGGCTTGATCTCTGGGTCGAGAAGGTCCCCTGCAGAAGAGAATGGCTACCCACTCCAGTATTCTTGCCCAGAGAATTCCATGGACAGAGGAGCCTGGCAGGCTACAGTCCATGGGTCACAAAGAGTCGGACACAACTGAAGTGACTGAGCACACATTACATGTTCACTTAAAAACTGCTGTTCTCCTAGTTTTCACATTTCTTAAGTGAAGGAGAAATTTTTACTGATCATGCCTTTCTTCACTTAAAGTTCTGTAAGTGCCATCAATACATAATTGGTTAACTTATGGTACACCCTCTCCTGATTTTCCCAGATGAGATCAATAACCTCTACTAGATGCTCTCATAGCACCCTGTTTCCTCTTCCTTAGAGGTTAATTATATCCTTACTTTTATGATTATTAAGTATCTGTCTCCCCCCTAGACTATAAGCCCAATGAAGGCAAGAACCATGAGGATAGGCATTGTATACCCACTGCTTAGCACCACACTTAGTATACAATAGATGTTTAATATTTAGATGTATAACAAATGTAAATAATAGAATACTATGCAACCACTTAAAAGGATCATAATATGGAATCGTTTATTGACTGATAATATAATGTTAAAAATCAAATTATAAAATAATAGATACAGCACAATCTCATTTTCATAAAAAGAACAGCTATGTATACAGATACCTTGATCTAACTGTTAATAGTGGTAGGATTATGGATGATTTTATTTTCTTTGCAACCCTTGATATTATCTGAATTTTAAAAAGAATAACATTCATTAGATCCATTATTTTCTGACTTATACATGATTTCCATTTTGAAAAAAATCAAGAAGATATTAAAACAACTTTTTCTGTCACAAAACTTCACTTGAACATACATATTCACTTAGTATTCATAACTGAACTTAGTATTCATAAGTGAACATAAGTATTCACTTAGACAATATCAGAAACAACCTGACTTTCTGATTCAAGTGGGCCTCTCAAAAATGATCATGAGGATACCTTTATTTCTGTGCAAAATTTATTATTTTATTTTAATGTCCATAATTACCCATTAGTCTTCTCTCTCCCCTGATTCAAATTCCTTCTCAGGATATGGAGAACAGAATAGACACTAATTTCTTAGTCTATCCTTCTTAGCTGAAGACCAAGAAAGTAAAAAAATAAAATTAAAAGGTAATGGATTTCTGAATGTAAGACAATGTCAGTGAATGCTACATTTCAAGTACCTTCCTCACACTGAAGCAAGGTTGTAAAGGTGAAATTTCTCCCAATAAAACACTAAAACATTACCAAAAGTCTAAAAATTTATATACTTTAAACAAATACTTTCAACGGCCTTATAGGTTACAAAACTATAATTGGACATTTTAAGATTAGCTTATAATTTTCACTTTTAAAAGACATTACTTTATACAAATAAGACATTTACAGATGATAATAGCTACAGAAAAACAGACTCCTGGATATCTTAAAAGGTAAATATAATTGCACTTACTTTATAAAATAATTTGCATTATTGTGGGGAAATAGAAAATATATTTGCAAATAAATTCCTTTTCCCAACTAAGTATAATGAAACTCTCTAAGTTTCATTAAGAGTCAGTTTAAAATAAAATTTAAAAAAAAGAGAGAAAGAGAAAAAATAGGACAAGTATTGTGTATGGCTGTCTGTCTCTTAGTAATATTCATTGTGTTGTTCCTGCCAGTTTCAATCCATGGACACAAAGACCTCAGCACCATATTAAAAAGTCATACTATGACCTATAAAATGTGACAGCCCTGGGAGAACTAGTACACAATTATTCCTTTTCAGTAAAAGCCTAACAGAATAGCTGATCCACTTTGTGCCTCAGAACCGTAATCATACAGTAAAGTCATTTACAATACAAACTGCGATGAGGAACGTGTGGTGCAGAGCTGAGCTTTACGCTTTCTTTGGAAGCTCAGAAAGTTCAAGGATGTCTGATCAATCTTCATTTCAGATCTAGTAGCATAAAAGCTGGATTTTCTAAGTAGGATTTCCACAAATTAGAGAAGCGTGACACTGTAGCGCCATCGATAATTCTGTGATCAGCTGACCAGCTCACGTTCATTATCTGGGCCTTACGGACTTCCCCTTTCTCGTTAAATCGGGGAAGGGCCTACAAATAAGGAAAAGAACAAAGAGTCAGCCTCACTTGCACAAAGTAAGCTCTAGCAACAGCAATGCTGAAAGATTAGGCAAATTTCCCTCCCTATAACAGAGGAGTGGGCATCCCAAGTAACTTTTGAAAATGCTGACCCCTACCTTTCCCATCTTTGTGAGTGTGTGCTGCAAGCTTCCAGAGTTTCTCCAAGGCATTTCCTGTCCCCTGTATACTTTCTACATGTACGGTAAATTTCATTTCAGATTTTTCAATTATTTAACAGCTATTTTCCGAGTACCTACTATGTACCAGGTACGTTCTAGACTCTGGGGATAAAGCAATGAATAAAGCAAATAACAGTCCTCACCCTCTTGGAGAGAACATTTTATTATATAGTGTTAAATAGTGAAAAGTGCAAAGGAAAGAAGTAAAGCATTTTGGAACAGAGACAGAGATTGTAGGCAGGAGGTGGGAATGGGGAGAAGTTGCATTTTATTTTTGACAGGCAGGCAGAGAAAGCTTCACCAAGAAGAGGTGTCCTCACTGTAGGCAGTGAGGAAGCTAGCCATCTGGACACCTGGAAAGACAGAGGGGAAGTTTGGCTGGAGCACTGGAGGACCAGCACAATCAGCAAGGCAGCTGCAGTGCAGGGGCCGGGTGAGAGATGGGAGGTGAGGTCACAGACGGAGCAGGCGGAAAGTGGGGCACGTTGTAAAGACAACAGTGATGGTTCCCAGTCCGTCTTTGATTTTTTAAAAAACAGATTTTAAAAAATCCTAATTCATTTTAAGTATTTTAAAAAATATATATTAAAATGAATTACTAAAATAAATATAAAGGTATACAAACTACAAGACCCACTTTTTATTGATAGGTTCATTAGACACAAAACCACTCTGTTGAAAAGCAGTGATTTTTTAAAAAAATGCTAGGCTATCTACCAGCTAATACAGACTTCTGTGATGGCTGCATTCCTCATGGAATATTTAAAATTAAATATTAAAGCTGGAATGTTTAAAAGCTTTCCATCTTTGTCCCATTTTAACATTACCTAATGAGCAGACAACTTTCTGAAAAAAACTGGAGATCATTCTTTCCTGGTCAGTTATTCTTGGCTGTGGTGATGATTAATCCCTGGAAATTTGCCCCATTCCCAAATCACAATTAAAGAAGTGATCTGTTTTTGTAAGTAGCTTGTTATTCTTGATAATCTAAGTCTCCACACCTTATTGTTGAAACTGGCATGCTCCATAGAAATAAACCCAAAAAAGATGCTCCTGTCACATTTGATGGACCTGAGTATTTAAGACCCACACTGGTGACTTCCTTGGTGGTCCAGTGGTTAAGACTCTGAGCTTCCAATGCAGGAGTACGGGTTTGATCCCTGGTCAGGGAACTAAGATCTCATATGCTGCACACCTCAGCCAAAAAAAGAAAGACCCACACTGGAAGAATTTTCCAAAAATAAGCCTATCTTTCCATTGTGATTTGTCAGTGTAATTCTAACATTCCTGGGGAAAATATATAAGAATCTCATGGGCAGAAATACTGTCCATTTATATATTTCATGCCTATCATCTGAATTTACTAAAAATGAATCAAATTAATTTATAACCATTCTGCCTTTTCTACCTAAGCTAATAAACTTCTTACTGTGTTTTATTCGGGGAGAAAAAGGAGAGCTGGCAATGAAAATTTCTAAGCCCTACCCTCTTTCTGTAATTAGTGGTGGTTTAGTTGCCATGTCATATCTGACTCTTGCCACCCCATGGACCTGCCAGGCTCTTCTGTCCATGGGATTCTCTAGGCAAGAATACTGGAGTGGGTTGCCATTTCCTTCTCCAGGGGATCTTCCTGACCCAGGAATTGAACCCGGGTCGCCTGCATTGCACGCAGATTCTTTGCCTGCTCTCTTTCCGTAATGATCTCTTCATAGCCCGGATGCGACAGTCACGGCCTGACATGGGTCCCCCTCGCACTGAGTGGCACCAGCCTAGGGCCATGCAGGCCACCGCAGCTACTTTCCCTTCACTTTGGAGTGAGCTGAGAAGCCATTGGAAGTTTCTGAGCACAAGGGCCAGTCACTGAGAGAGGACAACTCCAGGAAGAGCATGTGTGAGGATGCGTGGTAAGGGAAGAAGCAGGAAACGAGATGCTTTACTAGACTCTGAAGCAGGAAAGATGAGTTTGGCGTTCCAAGGAGAGATCTGGTCTGGAGATCTAAACTTGGAAGCCATCAGCATCTAAATGGTATTTAAAAGCCACTGAGACTGGATCAGACAAAGAAAAGGGCCGGAACTGAACCCAGGGGTACTCCAGCGTTTAGAAATCCAGCGATGAGGAGGGATGGGCAAAGGATACTCAGAAAGAATAGGCACTAGACAGGGAGAAAACAGACCAGCAAGGTTTTCTTCATGTCACAGTGAAAAAGCTTCTCCAAGAAGGCGGTATTGATCAACTTAAGTGTAGCTAATAGGTCAAGAAAGATAAGGATTTAGAACTGAGAAATGTGGAGGGTTTCGTGTTTTAAGACCAGTTAGTGACAGTCTAAAATTTACAGTGAAAACAGAAAATAACAAAGGAGAGGCGACACAAAGGGAGAAAAAAAATGAAATATTATTTGTCCCTACCCAACAAAGATTAGTAGCTCTATTAAGTTGCTGTGAAGATTTATCCTCTAAGAGATATACTTGAGAAAACCTTGGGTAAGGTGATTCTGAAAAAATACAGCTCACACAGATCTCTGTACACCAATGTTCATAGCAGCATTACTCACAATTGCTGAAAAAATGGAAACAGTCCAAATATTCACTAGAGATGAATAGATTAACAAAATGTAGTCCATGCATACCGAATTTCAGTTTGGGATGATAAAACTTAGTTCTGCAGATGAACAGTGGTGATGACTGCAAACAAGGTGAATGAGTGACTGAAGTTATCCCTTAGAGAAACTCCTGATTTGGACAGAACAGTGTCATGTATTTGTTCTGATTTTTTTCTCCCTGTCTCTTCTGTGTGCCAGAGAGAAAACAGGGCTAGAAGAGGGAGCAACCAAAGTACCACCTGCTAGAAAACAAATCAAAGGCTGAGTGCAAGTTTCTGTGAATGTTTTGGATGCTGACATGAAAGTAATAAACTCATGAAAAGTCTAAGAGATGCTCCATGTTGAAGCATTACAAATACAGAGAAGAAAGGTTCTTCTGAAAACATGAAGATCAAAATCAAGGTTAATGTAGTGACAATGACATTTAATGATGGAGGCATTGAAATGGTATCTATGAGCTTATTTCTTTAACTCTGGTGCTTCTCAACCCTGATTTAATGGGGATGCCCAAGCCCGAGTCCCCCAAACTCTGGTGCAGTTGGTACAGGGTGAGCTTGGGCATTTTTTTCACGCCCTCCAGATGATTCTAATGTGTAACCAAGGTTAAGAATCATTGCAATCCTAATTCTAAGTCAGTCTGCTATAACAGGGCCATAGTTCACTCATGCTGGAACCCCCGTGTTCTTGTTTAATATGTAAGTTTTGGAGGCTCTGTCCCCAAGGCCAAGAAATCTGCTTTCTTAACTAGCATTCCCAGTGATTCCTGAACAGAGCAAAGTTTGAGAAAACTGCTCTCAGCGGTGTCTCACCGTTATAAATAATGATTTGGATTGGCTTACTGTTATTCTTTGGCATTATGAAATTAAGACATTTTGATAAACTCTGACTGGCTACATTTGTGATTACTCATAAACACACACATTTGTGCCTGACATAATCCGCAATGGTTGATCCATACAAAAATGATCCAGATCACGAGTATTTACTCTACAGAGTAGTATAGGCCTAGTTCTTCTGAAGAAATAACTGGCTTATTAAACCCAATACCATACTTGAACTTACAAAATGAGGGGGAAAACCTCAGAAATAGTTACTCTTTGTTTTCACTCTCTCAATTTACTTAAACTCTTTTGTCAACTATTTAACAAACACACCTTAATTGTTCCCAGGGCCCCAATTGCCACTTCAGGTGGAAGTATCACTGGTTTGGCATAGGTACCACCAATCTAAAAAAAAGAAAAAAAGTAAGAGTAGAGAAATTAAGCTTTTGAGGAACAAATGGCAAATGAAAGTTTCTTTTTTTAACTGAGTACATGATCACAATTCTTAAGTTATGGTTTATGTACTTGAACACTGCTATTACTCACTGATCCAATGTTGGAAAGAGTGAACGTTCCTCCTATAAGGTCATTGGTGCTGAGCTGACCCGCAGAGCCCAATTTCTGGAGGCGGTTCAACTCAGTGGCGATCTCAAATATGGAGCGGATCTGAACATTTTTCACATTAGGTACAATCAAGCCCTGATCTGTATCCATCGCTATTCCAATGTTATGAGAAGCCTAAAAACAAACAAACAGTTATACAGTAGCCCTTTCACAGGCTAACAGAAAAGAAAGGCTCAACCCTCACTGCCTTATGAACTTAACTATCAAAACCTATGTTCACCAGATTGATGGTAATTTTTAAAAACTTTTCGTTTATTTTTATTTTTTCATTTTTGGCTGTGTTAGGCCTTCGCTGGAACGCGCAGGCTTCCTCTAGTTGCAGTGAGCATGGCAGCTACTCTCTAGTAGTGGTGAATGGGCTTCTCATTGTGGTGGCTTCTCTTGTTGCAGAGCAGAGGATCTAGGGCGCGTGGGCTTCGGTAGTTGTTGCTAGCAGGTTCTGGAGTGTGAGCTCGATAGTTGTGATATGTGGGCTTAAGTTGCCTCGTGGCATCTGGAATCAGGGATTGAACCCACGTCCCCGGCATTGGTAGGTGGATTCTTATCCATTGGACCACCCGGGAAGTCCAGTGATGATTGGAATGATTTTAAAAGGTTTTTTTGAAAAAGATAAACTAGGGCAACAGATTATTTTCATACACTGTTAGTGGAAGTGTAAGCTGGCATAGACTTCCTGGAGAACATTTAACATTAGGTACCAATATTTACAAAAACGTGTGTTAAGGGGATAAATGCAGAAGTATGGAGAGATGCACAGAGAGGTTGAGTCAGATTATTTCTAAGATGGAGAAACTGCACATGATCAAAATGTCTGTCAGTAAGTCACTGGCTAAACAGATGATAAAGCTGTATTTATTGACATACAATGATGTCTAAAATATATTATATAGAAAAGAAAATAGTTAAAAGAAAATTTTAATTAAAAAATTATAATATTACATATGTATTATATACAGAATTCCATGTATTTTTTAACTGTATAAAAATAAAATCCTAGACAGATGTATATCTCAGCATAAACAGTTATCTTAGGGTCATGGGACTGAAGGTAAATATCAATATTTTCTGGTTTGAATTATTTGCAACAAGTATATACTTAATGAGAAAACTGTATTAATCATATGGAAAGATTTTAGATTCAACCCCCCCAGAATATAAAGCTCACTTCTTGGTTGTATATTTCTAATAAGAATAATAAGTAAGAGCCAGCATCCTCAAAAGAGTTCTCAGCCTTCATAAACTTTCACTCCAAACACAGGAGTTCACTCAACGGAATTTAAACTTTCATTAATTTGCTCATTTAAATTGGTCTTGCTTTTTAAAACTGCAGGAATTCCACTTCAAGCCCTCTTCTGTTTGAGGGGAGTGTGTGTAGTGTGAAAAATGTAACCCACTGCCTCACAGCTGTGTACTTCCAAGATTCTAGCCAGAAAACCAAAAGGGGTTAAAAAGGGAAATCTGCATATCTGAAGAGTGTTTTAAATTATTAACCTACCAGCACATTTGCACTTTTTTTTAAACAAAATATTTTCACAACACATAGCCAACCTTGTATGTTATGTTCTGGCAGTTTTCATCCACAGAAGCATTAAGAATCGGAAACTGTAGTAATCCCAAGGAAGCAGCCTGTTTAACGGGGAGAAAATGCAACATTAACACTTTTAACTCTGAAAGGATAGGAGATTTGAAGCGTTAAGAGGTGAAAGGATGGAGGGAGAGAACTCTTCTATAAATTGAATTTAATCTCAAGTATACATGTACCAGACATGTTACTCCTGCCTTATCATCTGGAAATGTGGAACTATGTTACCCTTATCAATTAAGAATAAAAGATAAAGTAGTCAAGGTAGCTTGTACACACTAAGGAGATTTTCAAAATAACTAAGATTGAGCAAAACACTAAAAAAAAAAAAGTCTAAATTCTTGTGTTTTCCTCATTTACACATAGAGTGTTAAGATTTCCATGAGAAGAAAACCTGCAGTTCAAGGAAACATTTTGAATTAAAACCCGAAAAAGCAGTTAATTATTTCCCTGTGTAGAAAGAACAAGTGACAAGGATTTGAGAAACTAGTGTTGTAGCTGGTGTCCCTGGCCAAGAGAAGGGCAGAGCTGATGCAAACACTGACTTTAGAGCTTGTCTCCCCAAATTGATGGTATTTCTGTCTTCCCACTCTGTCTTTCCCTGCTTTCTCTTCTGTCCATATTCAGATTTCCCTGTCTCCAAAATGCTCTCTATAGCTGTTTCTCTGCCCATTCAGGATATAGTCAAAGTCAGACAGCGCATTTGGTTGTCATGCCTTGCAAACAGTTTAAAAACTAAAAAAATAAAAATGCTTAAGATTGACAGTAAAAAGAATTCCTTCTCCCACCACCTT
Source organism: Cervus canadensis (assembly GCF_019320065.1). Taxonomy (NCBI): domain Eukaryota; kingdom Metazoa; phylum Chordata; class Mammalia; order Artiodactyla; family Cervidae; genus Cervus; species Cervus canadensis. The sequence continues at coordinate 41,275,544 of NC_057387.1, read as the reverse complement.
CATCTTGTCCAATTAATGGTCCGTTATATGCATTGTGTTGTGTTATTTTTGTCTGTGGGTGGGTGGTCTTGACAGAAAAAAAAAATCATATCCCTGAACTGGAAAGTTAAGGAGTTTTCTAAAGCATTTGATTTGATAACTATAACTTTAATCTTTATTAAAAAAAAAAATCCATTCAGTTCAGTCAGTTTAGTCAGTCATGTCCGACTCTTTGTGACCCCGTGGCCTGCAGCACGCCAGGCTTCCCTGTCCATCACCAACTCCTGGAGCTTGCTCAAACTCATGTCCATTGTGTCATTGATGCCATCCAACCATCTTATTCTCTGTCGTCCCCTTTTCCTCCTGCCTTCAATCTTTCCCAGCATCAGCATCTTTTCCAATGAGTTGGTTCTTTGCATCAGGTGGCCAAAGTACTGGAGTTCAGCTGCAGCATCAGTCCTTTCAGTGAATATTTTGGACTGATTTCCTTTAGGATTGACTGTTTGGATCTCCTTGCAGTCCAAGGGACTCTCAAGAGTCTTCTCCAACACCATAGTTCAAAAACATCAATTCTGTGGTGCTCAGCTTTCTTTATAGTCCAACTCTCACATCCATACATGACTACTGGAAAAACCATAGCTTTGACTAGACAGATCTTTGTGGTAAAGTAATGTCTCTGCTTTTTAATATGCTGTCTAGGTTGGTCATAGCTTTTCTTTCAAGGAGCAAGCGTCTTTTAATTTCATGGCTGCAGTCACCATCTACAGTGATTTTGGAGCCCCCAAAAATAAAGTCAGCCACTGTTTCCACTGTTTCCCCATCTATTTTCCATGAAGTGATGGGACCAGATGCCATGATCTTCGTTTTCTGAATGTTGAGTTTTAAACCAACTTTCCACTCTCCTCTTTTACTTTCATCAAGAGGCTCTTTAGTTCTTCTTCACTTATACATTACAAAGAGTATGTTGAGTATAATCCAAATTTTGTAAAAGGAAAAACAAGGTATGTGTCCACAGATATGAGGTCATTTTTCCCCCTGTACAGTACTTTAACCGTCATTTGTACCTATGCCTTGTCTGCCTTAACATATTTTTTCAGGTTCTCCTCTTCCTCAATTTCTTTCATTCCCCAAACCCAACTAACAGCAACCAAGCTTCAACCTCAGCAATACTTTATTTAGTAAGTTCTGGTTGACCTTTGACCTTTTCTTCTCTCTTGGTGTGGGAGGCTGAATCAAAAGCCCCAATCTTGCACACCTCTATATACAAATCCTTTGGCAGTGCTCTTGCAAGCTGATTCTGAGCTATGTTATGTGACTCACTTTGCTCAGTGAATTAAAAACAAACTGGGTGCAGGGCAGCTTGGGGAAAGCGTTTACATTCTGCCTCCTCTCTTCATCTGCCAGTACTGAGCCCATGTGCAAGCTGGTATACTGGGCAGACAAGAGAGACATGGGAAGAGAAATGAGTCAATCTCACTAAGGTCATCCTACAGCAGCTGGTCCCTTAGCCAACCTACTAGCTGTCTGTAGACATATGAGTGGATTCTGCCAAGATCAGCAGACTGGCTATGCTCATGAGAAATAATAAATGTAGATTGTAGACTACAGAGAAATAGACTGTAGACCCATGAGAAATAATAAATGGCTAACTGTTTCAAACCATCAACTCTGGGGGTGGTTTGTCATTCAGCAATAGACACACTTGGCTTTTAAGTGTCTTCTTGGTTCTGCTATCATCAAACCACTGACCCTATACACCCTCTGCCTCCACCTTGCCAACTCAACTTCTATCTACCTCTTAAACACTGATGGAAAACCCTGAGCTTTCTTTTCTTCTTTGCACATAATTTGAGTGATCTCATCCACGAGTTTCAACTGCTGTGCCCCTACAGATGACCCTCAGAGCTGTAATATAGTCTAGATCCCTCATTATTGGCACCTACTACATCTCATGTTTATAGAGCATCTCTTTCCTCGTTAGCATAGTTGTTAAAAAGAGGGAGATACAGGAGAACAGCTTCTGTCTTATAAGACTCAGCATCAATGAAGAGACAACTGAGTATAAATACTTTCAATACATTTAGATAAGTTGCAATGAGAAACAAAAGACTTATTTAACTCAGACTATGATAAACACCAGCTTTTGTAGAGGCTACAATGGAACAAAATTTGGGTGTTTAGGATGCACACGCATTTGATCAAGGGAGGAGGCAGTACTTCAGGCAGAGTTGTATATTCCAGGAGCTACACATAGCTTAATCTGACTATAGCAGGGGGAGTGACTGAGAGAGAAGACATGAAAAGTGGGCAGCAAAGGCTCATAGAAATATTCTAGTATGCCACAATAAGGCATTTTCAAACTATCCTGAAGGCAATCCTGAAAGGGAACCACTGAAAAGAACCAGGGGATAATACAGTAGTTTGATTTATGGAGGAACAGTCTTGGTGCAGTGCGCAAAGCTCTTGTGGGAAGCCGCACTGGAGTTAGAGACAACAGTACACACTTTTTTAGAAAAATGGACCAGAATGAAAACTTAGCTTCTCCACCTGTTAGATATAAATCCTTGACAAGTTTGTCAACTTCTCTGAGTGCCAATTTCCTTAAACGGAAAAAGGAAATAGCAATATTTACACATTAGCAATATTCTGATAGCTAAAAGAGATCATGTATACAGAATGCTTTGTACAGAGTTGGGCAGAAGGCAGCTGCTTCCTAAATAGTGGTTAGGGAGCTGTGCAAGCTCAGTTGATTGTCTTATTCTTTTCATACTGGTCCCAAGGTCCTAGAAATGATTCCTAGAAGCCTCATATGTTCATTGAAAAGTGAAAAATCAATCCTGAGTCTCACTTTTGGTCAGATTAGGACTTTACTGGCATGATCCTTTCTGAATTAAAGGCTTTACCTACCTGGCAGGACAACCCGACCTAATTCAAAGACATAAGTAGATAAAAATCTGACATAAAAAATTTCAATTTTATAAACTTCTGCGAAACAAAGAGAGTATATCTGTACATTTTTCTGACTGTGTGACATCATGAGAAATATTTTTATTCAAACCCATAGTTAACACACTGCATATCTGCAAAACAAAATTTATATGTCTTACTCAAGCCTTGCTTGAAATGAATGAAATCTTACTTTTAAGAAGAAGGGCATATAGGAAAGTTTAATTCCACGAGCAAAAGCAATGGGTTTTAATTCTTCTCGTAGCTTAACCAGTTCAGTAAGGTCAACCTCATCACAATACCCAAAATGAGGTATCTTCAGGGCTGCAGACATGGTCTTGACCATTGCTTTGTGAAAGCCTAGAAAACACACACATATTTGTTTTTATTCTTAAAACCCTTGATCCCTTCAACAACTATAATAGAAGGTTCTCTAATGTCACTTACTCTCAATTAAACTCTTTCTCTTGGACCTACCATCTTCATTACATACATTACATAGCTTGACAGCCACTAATTTCAATGCTGAAGCATGGACTGTAGCACAACACCAGTGTCAAGTGTAATATATAACAGGTGAGTGTTGCTAAGTCACTTCAGTCACGTCTGACTCTTTGCAACTCTACGGACTACAGACTGCCAGGCTCCTCTGTTCATGGGATTCTCCAGGCAAGAATGCTGGAGTGCGTTGCCATTCCCGCCTCCAGGGGATCTTCCCTACCCAGGGATTGAACCTGTGTCTCTTATGTCTCCTGCACTGGCAGATTCTTTACCAATAGCACCACCCGGAAAGCCCAATATAATAGGTAACCGCTTTGCAAGCTGTAGTGTATATAAAATTCAAAAGGATGCAAGCCACATATTTACACAATGGCTTTCTCGCAAAGTCACTTCTTCTGGAAGTTAATCAACCTAAGAGTTTGTACATAAATCAGAAGTACTTGTTTTGAAATCTAACAAAAATAATAAATATTTAAAATATCCCGAACAAGTCTTCAAGCAAAAAAATTACCTCCAAAATCATTGCAGATGGTGACTGCAGCCATGAAATTAAAAGACGCTTGGTCCTTAAAAGAAAAGCTATGACCAACCTAGAGAGCATATTAAAAAGCAGAGACATTACTTTGCCAACAAAGATCTATCTAGTCAAAGCTATGGTTTTTCCAGTAGTCATGTATGGATGTGAGAGTTGGACTATAAAGAAAGCTGAGCACTAGCACTGAAGAATTGATACTTTTGAACTGTGGTGTTGGAGAAGGCTCTTGACAGTCCCTTGGACTGCAAGGAGATCAAACCAGTCATTTCTAAAGGAAATCAGTCCTGAATATTCATTGGAAGGACTGATACTGAAGCTCAATACTTTGGGCACCTGATGCGAAGAACTGACTCATTGGAAGAGACCCTGATGCTGGGAAAGATTGAAGGCAGGAGGAGAAGGGGACGACAGAGGATGAGATGGTTGGATGGCATCACCGATTCAATGGACATGAGTTTGAGCAAGCTCCAGGAGTTGGTGATGGACAGGGAAGTCTGGTACATGCTGCAGTCCATGGGGTCACAAAGAGTCAGACACAACTGAGCGACTGAACTGAACTGAGCAAGTCTTAAAACAGAGAAATTATCTGTAGGCAATTTTATATGCTAAGAAACCTGCTAACATATTACTCCTCAAAAATTATCAGTATGTATTAAAGCTTTTCCTAGAAAAATTATAATTTCATAATGCTGAAGCAACTTCCCCCCAAATAAATGGCACTATTCCTTTACATTACTGTTATGATTACCTTTCACGGGTTCGGTTCTGTCTTTGCCTGTGAACACTGGAGGCTTTGATATTGGAATAGGAATAGTTCTGTCTTTTGGTTTTGGTGGAGGTGGCATAATTTCAGCTTTTGGTGAAGGAGGTAGTATAGCTCCTGTTTGCTTTTCCAGATAATTGAGAATATCTTCTTTAAGTATTCTCCCATCTTTTCCTGAGCCAATAACTTCACTCAGCTTAATCTAAGAAAAAGGACACCTTTTTAATGCTAAAAATAAAACTACCTAAAAATAAATAAATCCATCATTATGGTCTCTAAGTGGAATTAAATGAACTGAAGGTAAAGTATCTCTGACCAATAAATTAGTATAAGGAAATAACATTTTCTTTATCCTAACAGAATACTATAAACTATAACATTTTCATCATCTCAATAGAATACTATAAACTACAGCTACACTAGTCATTTGTTACTTTTCTACCTACTGTTCATTTACCCATGTAGTAACAATGTAATAACTACACTGTATATAGCTATTTTTGAAAATATATTTTTAAACAACTATTTCTAAATTTCTTGCATAATTCTTATTGGATTTTTTTTTTCTTTTCCTGAAGACTACATAAGAAGAACTGAGCATTTAAACAAGAGTTAAACACTGTAACAAATGCAGACCAATGTTTCCGACCTTGGCTACCAGTATACACACAATGGCTAAAATAATCATCCAACAAAAGCTCTCTGTAACAGCTACATTCTGCTATATTTAAAATGGATAATCAACAAAGACCTAATACATAGCTCAGAGAACTCTGTTCAATGATATGTGGAAGCCTAGATGGGAGGGAGTTTGGGGGAGAATGAATACATGTATATGTATGGCTGACTCCCTTTGCTGTCCGCCTATATCTACCATAACATCATTAATTGGCCATACTCCAATATAAAATAAAAAGTTCAGTTTAAAACAAAAAACTCTGTCAGTTTTTTCCTGATGGTTGTTTTACAAAGATCAATACAAAACATTGAAATGAACTTTATTGAGGCATATTTGGAATGTGACTTCCTCAGCTCAAGTTAAGGATCAACACCTAAGTTTTATCAAGGTATTCCACAGAACAAACAATTGATGATGCAATTCCACTTTCTACTAGTCACTCATGATACTTTTTGGAAACATTTATGATCTGGATTTATTTAATCACTTCTTATGTTTGCTTATAGAGATAAAATATTTTCACTAAATTGAATTCTGCATAAAAAGACATATAAACTTGGATGATACCCTCCTGCATAGTGTATATTAATCTCTCAAGGTTAAATCCTGCCTTATTTATATTAGTGTTTCTCTAAGAATGATTTCAAAAGAATAAAGGACTTTATCACATCAAACATTTAGTTTATAACAAGTAAACTCTAAGAATTTAAACAAATAATTTTTAGGTAATTACAAACTCTGAGTGCCACTGGTTTTAAACTCTATTCATTAATATGCAAACTGCAAAAAAAAAGGGGCGGGGAAGAGTTGTTTTATAATAATAAGTCTGCTATTTAATTTCTAGTAATTATACAAATGCCCTTATCATATATATATATATCTTTAGAAAGACACAGGAAAGCTACATCATACATTTCTATGGGTAGTCCTTCTATATAATTTTTTAAAATGGTAAAATGTTTATAGCTTTCAAAGCAATATAGAAGATCATTATTTCATCTAATACCTTAACAATCTAGTATCCCATAATACCATTTCCATTTCTCTATTTCAACAAATCGTCTTCATATCTGAACACATTTAATGGCTAATCAATTTTCATTAAAGGTATAGAACATAATTTTCCTAAGCATTTCCCTGATTTTGATCACATATATGCCTTCTAGTTTCTCGCTATATAAAACACTTGTTAGACTATATCCTAGATGACCTTCCTCAGTGTTAGATAACTAGCTGAAGAGATATGAATATTTTAACACTTGGAAGACTATATCCTAGATGACCTTCCTCAGTGTTAGGATAACTAGCTGAAGAGATATGAACATTTTAATGACTCTTACTACATATTCCCAAAATGTAAACATTTTTTTCCCACTGTAACTAAACTACTCTCAAAAAGAGACAAACAAAAACCCTGCACTGTGGGGGATAGTGGAAAGAACTCGGGCTTTGGAACCAGAAAGATCTGTGCTCACCTCCCCAGTTGTGCTACTTATTTGATTAGAGGCAACCCAATCAACTTCTCTTCCCTTTCTCATCTCATCCGAAAGAGGATAACCCAAACCAGCTTGCAGGGTTACTTTGAGGATTAGCTATGTATGGCGTCTGGCTCAGAAGTGCTCAAACGATGGAAGCAACAACTTTTGAGGCAGTATTAATAATTGAGAGCACTGGTTTTAGAGTCACGGAGATTCACTTTGGAATCCCAGTTCTACTATTGTGTTAGCTATGTGACCTCGGACCAGTTATTTGACCTCTCCAAGTTTTATAAAAGTCTGTTATTTCACAGAGTTGTGAAGATTAAAAACAAGATGACATATAAATTATTAGCACAATGCCCAGGAGCCATCTTGCTTTAAAGATTAAGCATCAATGACTGGCAAGTAAGAGGAAACACAAAAGACCAGCCTCCGTGACTGAAGCCAATACTATGGCGTTTTCCATCTCCCGGGGATCCAGCAGATCCTTGAGACCATATCCGTGCCTGGACCATTTCCCATCCCTTCCCTACAATGCTTCCTTTCTTCCTAGTAAAGATGATCACTCTTTCAATTAATCAATCACATGTTCCCAAACCCCTGTCTCAAGCTATGCTTCTAGGGTACCTGATCTAAGACTCTAGTATTTACAAGTGTTCAATAATCAGTAGCCCCGACTGTCATTAGGCTCTCAGAAAAAATAAAAAACCCACACTTCTCACTTAATATGAATTATAAGTTCACAATTTTCCTCTCATTTCTCATAAGGACTAACCTTTTAGTAACTTGAGCCATGTTTCCTTTAATTGAGCCAACTCATTATTGAATAGCTGGGCAATTCTTCATAGATACATATGTAGATGGTCTATGTGATCTCACTCTTAAATATTAAGAAAACTTACATTGTTTTCCATTGCAAGGCGACGAACTGCAGGAGTCGCCAGTGTTTTCTGGCCCTTTATCTCTTGGTGTGTGTGTTCATCATGGGACACAGCAGGGGTTTCAACAACATCTTCTTCTGAATCTGGAAACAAGGTAAAATATTACTGTTTAGTAGAAAATATTAAAACAACAAGCTTGTTGTTCAGTCCTTTAGTCGTGTCCGACCCTTTGCAACCCCATGCACTGCAGCATGCCACCATGTCCTTCACCATCTCCCTGAGTTTGCTCAAACCCATGTCCATCAAGTCAGTGATGCCATCCAGCCATCTCATCCTCTGTCGTCCCCTTCTCCTCCCGCCCTCAATCCTTCCCAGCATCAGGGTCTTTTCCAATGAGTCAACTCTTCGCACGAGGTGGCCAAAGTATTGGAGTTTCAGCTTCAACATCAGTCCTTCCAATGAACACCCGGGACTGATCTCCTTTAGGATGGACTGCTTGGATCTCCTTGCAGTCCAAAGGACTCTCAAGAGTCTTCTCCAACACCAGAGTTAAAAAGCATCAATTCTTGAGCACTCAGCCTTCTTTATGGTCCATCTCTCACATCCATGCATGACTACTGGAAAAACCATGGCTTTGACTAGACAAACCTTTATCAGCAAAGTGATATCTCTGCTTTTTAATACACAGTCTAGGTTTGTCATAGCTTTTCTTCTAAAGAGCAAGCATCTTTTAATTTCATGGCTGCAGTCACCATCTGCAGTGATTTTTGAGCTTAGTGTCTATAAATATATAAATAAATTCCATTTAAAGTATATATTCAAAAAGCATGATAGATGAGCTACTTCAGAATGGAAAAACACAACTTTAAAATAGAAAAACAAACAAGGGTACTAGAGTGAGTGAGAGGGGTGTACTAGTACCAAGTACTGTTTAATGATTATGATTATCTTCTATTTACATCACTTCTGTTAAAATTATGTAGCAGCTACAAGTTAAAAAATGAGTTTCTTTCATAAATTTTAAAACACAGGTATTACAAACATTTTCTTAATAAATGTCTCACATTCATATATATGTACACTATATATACATTTGTATATATACATACATACATATATATGGCATGAATTAAGAATCAAATGTGAGGTAAAGTACATGAATCATGTGAAATCTGTGAGAATATTAATAGCATTTAAATTTTTTTCTCTGCTTTGAATGCAATGAAGAATGCTGTGGAAGATTTTATTTTCATGGCTTATACTAATTTGATAGTTTTGTTCTCTGCTAATACTAATTTGGTAGTTTTATTCTCTAACTCTAGAGTAGAGATATAAGGAAAATAATCTTGGGCTATTAGCATGCATCTTTGCAACCAAAAAAGGTTTTGAGAGCATTTAATTGCCAAGGTTGGATGCTAGAAAGTCAATGCTGAGTATAGCAGAATCTCTGTGGGAATAAGCAAATTAGAGACAGCCTCTAAACATCAGCAGGCAACTGAATTATCTTTGACACTCAATTCTAAGCAAACAAATTTCCACTGCTGCAGCTGTGGAAAGACATTCTATTCATTCACCCCCCTCACTAACCTATGAACTGGCCCAGTGGAGCTCTCAAAGTTTCCCATATGGGTAAGGAAGAGAAAAAAGAAACAAACGAAAGTTTTGTATTGAACATGAAGGGTAGTAGAAAATGTGACTACTGGAGTTCAGGACATACTGCCCCAAAATATTCCACTCTGGTGTACTGATTATTTTGAGCTATATGCAATTGGAAAAACATCAAATGCAAGGAGAGATTAATTCTGAACTCTCATTTACCTGAAGACATCCAAAAGGAACTCAACTGTCATAAGCTCCCTCCCCAGGAGAGAGTCTGACTTCTAGCGAAGATTGACTCTTATCACAGAAGAGACTAGAAATTCGTAACACAGACAAGCTTTTGTCACAAACTATCATCAGTCAGTCAGTCAGTTCAGTCACTCAGTTGTGTCCTACTCTTTGTGACCCCATGGACTGCAGCACCCCGGGCTTCCCTGTCCATCACCAACTCCCGGAGTTTATTCAAAACTCATGTCCATCGAGTCAGTGATGCCATCCAGTCATGATCAAACTATCATACCTCCCACATATTCCACGAAGAGCCTGTTTATCTTTCCCAAAAATGGTTTACTCTTCCTTAAGAGGTTTCCTTCCCTCCTACTCTTTTACTTTAACTCTAAAACACTGTATTGTCCTGGCAAACATCTTTAATACTATATATCCAACACCTAACTTGTGTTGTTACTGCAGAATGTACGAACAGACACATTGTTAGAAATGTAGTGCTAGTGCTCTAGGTGCAGAATGGAACTGATATTCTATCTTTGAAAACAATTTTCAGTTTAAGAAGGTAGTTTGGAACATGAGTTTCAGAATTAAACAGAACTGGGGTCAAATCATAGCTCTACCAGTTACCAGCCATGTGGTCATGTGCAACTTCAACCTCCATGTATCTCAGTGTTGCATGTGTCAACTGTGGATAATGATCTGTATGATTTAATGAGTTTATATATATTTATGTATATATATGTATGTATGTATATATATATATATATATAGCACATAAGCACAGAGAAAGCATTCAACCAATGATAGATGTTCATGCTAAAGGGTGAATGCAATATAATGGCAGAAGTGAAGAAGTGAAGTGAAGTTGCTCAGTTGTGTCCAACTCTTTGTGACCCAATGGACTGTAGCCTACGAGGCTCCTCAGTCCATGGAATTTTCCAGGCAAGAGTACCAAAGTGGGTTGCCATTTCCTTCTCCAAATGGCAGAATAGGACCACTTTAATAAAGTATTCTGCTACCTCTTCTGCCCCCCTCTCTCTTCCGCATGGTGGCAAGAAGCCTCAATTAAAGCTTATTAGGTATAGAAACTTGCCAATTGTTTGACGGTCAAGCATTCTGGCAACTTAATCTTGTATATACAGTTGTAGGAACAGAACACCGAAAACAGCTGCCAAGTAGCCTCAACATAAAAACCATGCACTTGCTTCAGAGAAAAAGCATTTAAATTCTCAGTTGGATCCTATTTTCTTTTCTTTTTTTTATTCCTATTTTCTTTTCTTAACACACACTTCTTGACAAACTTGGTTACCTGTGTTCCCAGAAAATTAGGAAGGATTATAACGGCCTGTCACAATGACAACGCTAAGAGGTATGCTCAAAATAAAAAATCAGATGAAGAATTATGTTTTTGTTTTTCCTAGAACAATGAATGTTTATTAACATATAGCTCTGCATAACAAAAAAAATGATTTTAGGTTATACTCAATATACTCACTTCAAGAAAGAGTAAAATACGTAGGCTTTTAAAAAATAAATAAATGGGACTAATGAGCCCCATTAAATGAATTGTTTTGAAAAGTTTGGGTTCAAAAAGTTTTAGTTGCTTAGAGAAGTGAGGATTAACCTTACCTTTTAAAATAGAGGTTAGAGAAAGCCAAGTTAGCTATAAGGAGAACTCACAGCACTAGTCTAAACACTGAGTTTACAGTAGACAGCACACTGAGGTATGAATCAGCTTTGATATAATCTTGATAATATTAAGTAACTAAATCATCAATTTGTAATTGTAAAGAGTATATGCTTTTTAAATGTCACAGATACAAGTTGGCATAAGTGAGTCTGGTGAGGTCTCTTCAAGCAGAGGTCTGTCTACAGCCAAAGCACTCATAAATAGGACTTGGAGGTCACAAATACATTTTTCCTGATCAAAATTATCATGATACCCCAATCTTAAAAAGTAGGTTGAAACACTGTCTTACAAAAGACAGTACCATAGAATATTATTTAAACAAGCAATAAGACAGGATTTCATGTCCAATACTACTACTAAGATTTCTACTCTCGATCCTTTGCACTCTAGATGTAATTATTTTCTACTTGTAAAATGTACATATCTTATACTCCTAAAAAACTTTTCATTAGGTAATTTTCTTACTCATAGTATAACTGGTTTTCTCAGCACTAAAACAGGGAATAATATAAACAAATTCAGTATTACTGTAATTTTTTTTTGGCTGTGCTAGGCTATAGCTGTGGCATGTGAGATCTAATTCCCCAAATAGGGAGTAAACTTGGGCCCCTGCATTGGGAGCATGAAGTCTCAGCCACTGGACTACCAGGGAATACCTTACTATAAATTCTTGTTTAAGACAAGGTACACGAAATATTTAGAAACTTTTTCCATTTCCAGAATTTAAAAAGAGGCATATATAAATTTCTTAAAAAACAATCCACTATTCTATAGGCTTGCTTATTTGATATATAGGATTATGCTTCATAGTTATTTTTACAATAAAAGATTTAATACAAATTATAGAAAATATAAATATAAAAGCAAAAAGACACACACACAAAATAAAACTAGCATGCAAGACAATTATTCAGAATGCATTATGAATAGCAAATGAAATAGTTAGCAATGATCATTTTTCTATGAGGAAAATTACCAGATAATTTTTACTCTCATAATCTATCTAATCACATTAAGTTTTTACAAATAACACAGTATACATACATAAAACATAAAATTTGTTGAGTGTTGAAATACATATATAGCCATAACCATCACTACAATCAAGACAATGAATGTATCTATCACCCCCCAAAGTTTCCTTGTATTCCTTAGTAATTCTTCCTTCCCAAACCTTACCCGCTCTCTGCTCTATCAGCAGGCAACCACTAATTGGCTTGCTGTCATCATAGATTAGTCTGGATTTTCTAAAATTTTATTACTCTCCAAAATATATAAGCAACTCATGCAGCTCAATATAAAAAAACAACCCAATCAAGAAATGGGCAGAAGAACTAAATGGATATTTCTCCAAAGACATACAGATGGCCAACAGACACATGTAAAGATGCTCAACATCACTCGTTATTAGAGAAATGCAAATCAAAACTACAATGAGGTATCACCCCATACTGGTTAGAATGGCCATCATCAAAAAAATCTACAAACAATAAATGCTGGAGAGGATGTGGAGAAAAGAGAACCCTCTTGCATTGTTGGTAGGAATGTAAATTGATATAATCACTATGAAGAACAATATGGAGGTTTCTTATTAACTAAAATTAAAACTACCATATGACCCAGAAAGCCAACTACTGGGCATATACCATAATTCAAAAAGATGCACGTCTCCCAGAGTTCATTGCAACACTCTTTACAATAGCCAGGACATGGAAGCAGCCTAAATGTTTATCAACAGATGAATGGATAAACAAGATATGGTACATATATACAATGGAATAATATTATTCAGTCATAAAAAGGGTCAAACTTGGGTAATTCATAGTGATGTGGATGAACCTAGGGTTTGTCATATGGAGTGAATACGTCAGAAAGAGAAAAATAAATACCATATGTTAATGCATATATATGGAAGCTAGAAAAATGGGACTGATGAGCCTATTTGCAGGGCAGGAATCTTGATGCAGATGTAGAGAACAGACGTGCGGACACAGGGGAGGAAGGAGAAGGACAGACGAATTGAGAAGCTATCATTGATATATATATACACATACACATTACCTCGTGTAAAATAGCTAGCTAGTGCGAAGCTACTATATAGTACAAGGAACTCAGCTTGGTAATCTGTGATGATGACTAAAGGGGAAGGATGGGGGTGGAGGGATGGGAGGAATGGGATATATGTCCACATACAGCTAATTTACTTCATGGTACAGCAGAAACTAGCACAACATTATAAAGCAATTGTACTCCAATTAAAAACTAAATTAATGTACATGGAATCACATAGCATGTTCTCTTTACTTCTGGTTTCTTTGACTCAGACTAATTTTTCAAGATTCATCCATGTCATACAGGAAATTAATTTCTATAAAAAGGTTATTTAGAAAAAACATACCCCTCGCCTGAAAAAGTTTTTGACTTTATAATTTGCTATATCAAGACTTACTAAGTTGGATTTCACTGGGGATACCAAAAGAAACTTTAAAAATAAAAGCAAACAATAAAATCCCCCTCAAATCCCAATTGCTCACTTGTTCATACACAGTCAGCCCTGGGAATCCATAGGCTCTGGATTCATGGATTCAACCAACTGTTGATTGAAAATATACAGAAAAAATTCCAGACAGTTCCAAAGGGCAAATCCGAATTTGCTGAATGCCAGCAACTATTTACATAGTATTTACACTGTATTAGTGACTTAGCAGCAGCAGCAGGTATTACAAGTAATCTAGAGATGATTTAAAATATAGGCTATATGCAAATACTACACCATTTCATAACAGGGAGATGGGCATCTGCAGATTTTGGTATCTGTTTGTGTGCGTATGTGTCCTGAACCAATGCTTTGCCAATACCAAGAGACTACTATAATTTGCTTTTATGGATGGCCGAGATAGATACCTAACCTGGTCTACAGCACCTGATTGGTTATTCTAATTTACTGACATCCACAGTAATGTTTAGCATCTTTGCTTGTTTCAGTTTATGTCAAGAATATAATTCTTTCCTTTCAAGGTCTTAACTGAATGATAAAAAAAAAGGGAAAAAAAAGTATATTATCTTGTTGACACATCAAAATAATTCTGTACTTATTTCAGGTAATTAAAAAAAATTATTTGCTTATTTCTGGCTGTGTTGGGTCTTCGCTGCTATGCAGGATTTTTTCTAGTTGCGGCAACCGGGGGCTACTCTCTAGTTGTGGTGTGCGGGTTTCTCACTGCAGTGGCCTCTCTTGTTGCTGAACACAGGCTCAACAGTTGTGGTGCATGCATGAGGCTAGTTGCTCCGCAGCATGTGGGATCTTCCCAGATCAGGGATTGAACCCGTGTCTCCTGCATTGGCAGATGGATTCTTTACCACTGAGACAACAGGGAAGCCCCTATTTCAGGTAATTTTTAAAGATATAGTCTTTCTTGTTTTTAATATTCCTAAACCATGCCTTTCAATAGAAATCTGAAATCAAGACAATAGGAAGCACCCCTAGTACCCAGATTATGGTCTCTTATTCATTGCATATTAAAAGAACAAGAGCTCCTGAAGGAGGAGATGATTCTGGGTCTAGGCAGGAAAAGTATAAGATGACGTCAAAAGCAAGGAAGTTTTTGAAAATTAACAGGGTAGTATTAAAAGGACACACAGCAATCACCTTGAAATGGTCACCACTATTAATAATCAGAAATAAAATAAATAATAAGAAAACTTCAAGAAATTTTGGAGGCAACATGTTATAGTGGAAAATATTCTGGACAAAAACTCAGGACATCTGAGTTCTAAATTTGGCTTTGTGACTGCCATGGGCAAATCACCCAACGATGAACTTGTTAACCTGGATTACCTCATGAATAAGAACAAATAAAATACTAAGCATGAAACATTTTATAAACTGTAAAGTGTGCCTATGACATTAGTTATATTATTGTACAGACTGAGGGACTAACAGTCAGCCAACCACTGTAGTTCAGACTCCTTCTAAACTTCCCAACTTCACTATACTGAAAGGTCTTCATCTCAGCACTTCCGGAGAGATTGCTGGCTTAGGTTTGCATCATAGAATTACGGTCCCCCCTGCCCCTCCTCCACATCAAAGCTTCTTAGATGACATAACCTTGGTATATCACACCAATGCCAAAAGGAACTTCTGATGTAGAGGGTCAGCTATTTGTTACCATAGGGACAGCGCACGGCTTTAATTTTCCTATAATGTTCTCATAATGAATTCCCTTTTGTCAGAACACCTAATGATTACAAGTTCCATGGCTGCTGCTGCTTCTGAATGCTAGTTTCTTTGCTCCCCACTCTGATTTTCCCTCTTTTCTACTTCTCTTTAAAAAGTTGGCTTTCATAACCACCACCAATGAGAATGTGTTTTGGTTTTCATATCAGTGGCAAACAGAGCAATCCCATTATGTGAGATTTAATCTTTGTACATTCCAATTTTTACTAGTGACCAGTGTTCAACACTTGAATCTTTCATTCCCAGGAGAGTTTGTTGCTTCTTTGAACATAAGATTTCCAGAAGGCAGGCCTCCAGATAAATAAAGTATTACTATACATGTTTTTATATATAGTAATACTGATGCTTGCTCCTTAGAAGGAAAACTATGACAAACCTAGACAGTGTATTAAAAAGCAGAGACATCATTTGCCAACAAAGGTCTGAATAGTCAAAGCTATGGTTTTTCCAGTAGTCATGTATGGATGTGAGTTGGACCATAAAGAAGGCTGAGTGCCAAAGAATTGATGCTTTTGAATTGTGGTGCTGGAGAAGACTCTTGAGAGTCCCCTGTACTGCAAGGAGATCAAACCAGTCAATCCTAAAGGAAATCAACTCTGAATATTCATTGGAAGGACTGATGCTAAAGCTGAAGCTCCCAATACTTTGGCCACCTGATGCAAAGAGCCAACTCATTTGAAAAGACCCTGATGCTGGGAAAGACTGAAGGCAAAAGGAGAAGGAGGGAGCAGAGGATAAGATCGTTAGATAGCATCACTGACTCAATGGACATAAATCTGAGCAAACTCCAGGAGATGGTGAAAGACAAGGAAGCCAGGCGTGCTGCAGTCCATGGGGTTACAAAGAGTTGGACACAACTTAGCTACTGAACAACAACAACAAATATGTTTTTAACATGCTAACTGGTCAAAAGATAATCATGTATCACAGAATACCTTTCTATTTTTCTTATCTCAGTTCTAAACCTTCAAATCAAACCATGTAAGTTATTCAAAGTAAACACCACTTTCAACTGGTACCCAATGACAAAAGTACACCAATAATCAATTTGGCAAGATAGATGAACATATATATATATATATATATATATATATACACAGTACCTTTTAAAGCTTCCGTTTCTATGTCTACTAATGGCTTTCCCACATAGGCAGTATCATCTAGATTATAATACAGTTTTTTAATGACTCCATCATAACGACTAGTGATAGTAACAGAAGCTTTATCACTTTGAACTTCACAGATGCTATCAAACTGAGACACTGTATCTCCTTCTTTTACGAACCTAAAAGAAAAAGTCATAAGACACTTTTATGTGAACCATAGTACAGATCATCTGAAACAATAAAAATGCTACACTGAATTAGATGAATATCCACAGAACCCAGTATTGAGTCCCAAATGATACACTGAAGGATGTTTCAGAAGAGACTACAGTGGCTTTCAGAGGTTCTTTGATGCTTCTTCAAGAAGTATAAATTTTAAAAAAACAATGAAATATTCATAGATTTATAATCCAAAAATTTAATTAACGTATCAGATTTTTCTGCCTCACCCATTTCTTAGATGAAATATGAAAAATGTATTTTAAAAGTGTTATTTTCTTTTATTGTCTCAGCCTTCATCACATTTTAAGGGATAGCTATTATTTCTAGAATTAAATCTTAAAAACTGATATCCTCAATACACATCTCCTATACTTTTATGAATTGTAGTTTGAGTTCTTTGCCTTTGTCTCTAACATGGCCAATTAATTTCAGAGTCAGCCTCTTCTGACCTGAGGTCCATCGCTCTTTCCTTGATCCCACAATGCCACAGAGACACAATTGCAAGGTACATTTATGTGATTATGGTTCTCTCCTAACCTACAGAGCAATTATAATGAAAACTACAAGGAAAGAATGTTTAGGTGTCTAAACGAGAGGTAAAAGGATCTTTAACAGTATAAAATTGTGGGAGAGAATCTATTGACTCACCTTAACTGCTAGTTCTCGAAACCTTTGAAAATTAGTTCAGTACTCGGAGGTGTTTCTGTTTTTCCAGAAAGGGAAACAAAGAAAAGGGGTAGAAGGATGCCTAAGTAGAGGTCTTTTTAATTTTTGTTTCAAGCCCCTTTCTTTTTTACTTTTTTTTTTTAACCTTTGAAACAGTATTCTTTGATTCACATCTTTTGTTTTAATATTTTAACCTGTTCTAAAAATATAGGCAAACTCTCAGGTAATGGTGAGTCAAATGTACTTGCATTCTTGCTGAAATCATTTTTAATAAACAGAGCTTAGAGTACATAACAATTTTAAAACATTTTGGAAAGAAGCTCTAAGTTCATTCATTAACAGCTTTTCAAAACACATGGTCATATCAACTTAGCATCTTTTAGAGACTAATTTATCTTTTTTTAGCTTAAGTGAAGAGTGGGCTGTGAAAAAAAAATTTAAAAAGAGGAAAAAACAAACCTTAATAAATTACACTGAATAAAATGCCCTGATGTATGATGAACTATGCCACCAGTATATTGGCAACACAAACTAGATTTACTTTAAAGCTTAAAAAATACATATATTATGTTATAAAGAAAGGTGTTTCAATTTAAATAGATTCCTATTTATTTGTACTTAAATTACTTGTGTACTTACTCAAAAAAATTTCAGAATAACTTACCATTCTTTAACAGTTACTTCTCTAATCCCTTCTCCAATGTCTGAGAGTTTGAATTGAACAATCTGTCCCTGGAGAGCTTCAAAAACAAATAAGAAACAATGATAATTAAATACATAATGTATTGCTAACAGACAGATGTTTTGACATCTAAAATTAGAAAATATTCTCAAGCAGAGGCAGAAACTATTCTATTTCATAGATTCAAAGCAGTATTTTAGAATGTTTAAAAGCATAACCATCATTCATAACCATTGAAGATTTAAATAAATTACTCAGTGACACAGACCTGTTGATACTGCCACAGAACTATCATTTTCCAGTTTCCAAAATAATGTTGTTTTACAGGGGATAGAAGGCCCTTCCAACAAATGAGATCTTGCACTAATAGCAATGAACAGAAAATAGAACTGGATATTGTACAAAGGGAGATTCAGTTGGATCTCCTTGTTTTATGTTATTAAACTATAATAAACATTAAAGACCTGCTCTTAAAATCTCTTGTCTTCATATAACTCTTCTCACCCCCATTGCCTAAAGATCAGGCAGATCCATATTAGAAGACTTGGAAAATTCTTAATCTGCCCAAATAATGTTCTGCTAGCTTATTAAATTTTAGTTCTCTATGTCGTCTTTCCATTTTTTTTTAAACTCCTTTTTGAAGTTCTACATCCTTTTTATAACATGTAGATGCCAATGATACTTTATGGTAATTATTTCCAACACAGACATTATTACTGGTCAACAAAAAGTATGTATGGATCCTCTCACTTTTCTAAATTAACAAATAGCTCTGAAGTGACTGAAGAATGCTCCTCTCTCTTTTTCTTTGTTCAGCCGCTCAGTCATGTCCAACTCTTTGGGACCCCATGGACTGCAGCATGCCAGGCTTCCCTATCCTTCACTATCTTCTGGAATTTGCTCAAACTCATGTCTATTGAGTCGGTGATGCCATCCAACCATCTCGTCCTCTGTCGTCCTCTTCTCCTCCTGCCCTCAATCTTCCCCAGCATCAGGGTTCTTTCCAATGATTAGAATACTATTAAACAAAGTTGCTGGTAAAACACAAGGTAAGGTAGGAAACTTTTCTTTAAGAAATATGAGATTAGTACTTAAGAAATACAAAATATATTTTGATAAGAACAGTCTTTTGTTTCCACTCCAGTAAGTGTACTCTCTCACAGCCTGCTGCTCACAGTATAAATGGGAACCCTTTTGAAAAATAGTTTTGGCATTAAGTATCAAAAACCTTGAAAAAAAAAAGCTCTGTATCTTTGATTCCATAAGTAATTCTACTTCTAAGATTTTTTTTCCCTGAATAAATAGAGAGGTACACAAAGATTTCTGCTCAGGAATAGTTATCATGGAGTTGTAATAAAGAACTGGAAGCTAACTGAAGTAACCAAAAAGTGACAAGTAATTATACTATGGCACCTCTACAAAAAGCAATATTATGCAAGGAACAGCTTGTGCAAGGGCATGGAAATATGATAATATAGCATAGTCAGGGAATGACAAACACTTCTATACATCTGATGATTGGATATGTGGCAAGAAATCAGCGCAGGCTTAAGACTTTGTGTGCCATGATGAGGTGAGGTGTTTGGAATTTATCCTAGGAGCAATCAGGAAAGTGAAAATCCAAGTCACTCAGTCGTGTCCAACTCTTTGCAATCCCATGGACTATACAGTCCACGGAATTCTCCAGGCCAGAATACTGGAGTGGTAGCCTTTCCCTTCTCCAGGGCATCTTCCCCATCCAGGGATTGAACCCAGGTCTCCCGCAATGAGGGCAGATTCTTTATCAGCTGAGCCACAAGCGAAGCCCAAGAATACTGGAGTGGGTAGCCTATCCCTTCTCCAAAGGATCTTCCCAATCCAGGAATCGAACCAGGGTCTCCTGCATTGCAGGTGGATTCTTTACCAACTGAGCTATCAGGAAAGCCCAGGTAATTAGGAATCAGTGGCAAATAAATATAGTCTTAAATTCTTTTGAAGCTGTTCCCCAAAACGGTAAAGTTTACTTTACCACTACTTAAATCTATGCTGGCCCATGACTTGTTCTGACCAATAGAATATAGCAGAAGTAAAGTTGTGTGAGTTCTGAAGTTGCAAGCCTCCCTATGACCTCTCAGACTCCCCCTTCTTCCTCTTGGAATGTGTCTTGAAATCCGCATATAAGGAAGCTGTTCTAGGTTACTGGAGGATGAGAGATGCTAAGTGCAGGAGAAAAAAGAGATGCCCCAGCCAAAACACAACACCAATTGTCAGACATATGAAAAAGACCATCTTGGACCTTCTAACCCAGAAGACCTTGTAGCCGAATCTAGTCACACTAGTGAGCCCAGGTGAAACCAGCAGAGGAACCGCGCGCACCCAACCAACCCCCAGAGTGCTAAGGAACAATAAATCATTGTTCCTGTAGGCCACTAAGTTGTCGGGAATTATTTGGCAATAATTAGCTGATAGGGAGTCCCATCTACAATTTCACATCTGTAACTTTGTATCTATAATTTCAGAGAAAAATATCTCTGGCAGGGGTGTGATAGAAAAGGTTGGGAAGGGGTGCAGAGAAAACAGGAGGTTATTGTAGATAAGAAATTGAAGTATAGAATTGAACATATTTATATATTTTCAAAGCTGTCTGAAAAGGAGAAGACAGGCTTAAAAAATACATAAGATGTAATATTACTAGATCTTGGTAATCAACTCGATGTGAGACAAGAATCAGGATGGCTCCAGGTTTCTAGCTTAATTATTTACTGAGTTAGGGAATAGTAGGAAGAGGATATATGCTAAGTATGTACAGCAATGCCCTTGGCACACAGTAGGTGATCAGTTATCAGTGTTGAATGGCTGTACTCTCACAAAAACACAAAGTTGTATAATACTATGATTACTCTGTTTCCAGATGATTAAACAGACAAATTAAGTAACTTGCTTATGGTCACACAGCTAGCACCTGGTAGACCAAAGAATCCAAAGCCTGGGTCCCCTCACTGTTTACCCAAAGCTATCACAACATTGTTAATTGGCTATATCCCCAATACAAAATGCTTTTGGTGTTAAAAATAAATCAAATTTATTTTGAATAAATTTGAATAAATAAATTATTTGAATAAATTTAAGTTTATTATTTATTCAAATAAATTATTTGAATTTATTTGAATAAATAAATTTTATTTTTAAATAAATACATAAACCCAAAGCTTGTAAGTGTCTAGAGACCAGAGCAGGAGTTGGAGTTTCTGCTTGAAAAGTAATGATCTTTATTTTCTCTGAGAAGAGAAAAGATCAACTTTTAAAAACAGAAATCTTTTTCTTAATGGTGAAGACATGGTTTACATATTTTTGGGTGCTGTGGAAGATGACATACACAAGGAATAGGAGGACTAATTTATCTCGGGGTTAGATTCAGCTGAAATCCCCTTTTTTCCCCCATCACCAGCACAGACTAAGGCACCAAAGTATCTGCCAAAAGCTTAATGATGCAACAAAAGCCTAGGGTCACAAGGGTTCTAAATAAAACTCTGAATAGAACAGCAGAAAAAAAATGTGTTTTTTTTTTCCTTTTGCCTTATCTAATACTTTAAATCTCTAGTTCTTTGCAAGCGTAGAAAAAGCTGGAGAAAGGTAATTAAGTGGTAGAAGCCAGAGAACTTTCTCTTGACGAGCACCTCACATCGCTTTCATCACGCTATCATAACATGACAGATTGAGTGCCTCACAGAACAAAAATAATAATACAGTGATTTGAAGGACACAGTCCACTAAATCAACAGCTTGAGTCATATCAGTGCTGACTATTGCATTTAGGTAAGTCATATGATAAAGAACGAGAGCATTTAGATGTTAAACACAGAGAACGCATTCACAGCATTATAGAGACACAGTATTAAGGGAAAGTACGTGAAAGCGGGATGGGAGGTGGGGGCGCAAAAAAAAAGGAGAATTGGATAGATACGTGGAGAGCAAAGAGGGCCAGACTAAAAGTAAAAGGTCAACTTTTTTACTGTGATAAGTCTTCAATTACTGAATAAATATACAAAACATTATTTTGTATAGGTTATTTTGAGATCATACTTACCAGCAGTTGTTCTTAGCCACTGATGTGGATGACTGTACTTGAATGGAGGATAACCAAAGAAACACACATATTTTGGCTTCAAAACATGAACGTTACCACATGTTTGAAAGTAATGGACACAAATCTAGAGATGAGAAAACAAAAAAATTAAGAACTTTTTTTTTTAAAGAGCTTTTATAAATGATCTTAATGGCTTGTCTCTAAATATAAACTGAATTTCAAGTTTACTCTAAAAGTAGAACAATCATTATCACAATGCAAACAATATGAAATAATCTAGGTTGAAATCAGAATACTTGGCATCAGTGATGAGTTTATAAGTATTTCTGGTCAAGAAACCAAAGGAATTTGAACCCTAGCACACAGAATATGTTGTTGCTCGTTTGTTACAATTATATCCTTAGAGTCTGATTTGCCCATATGCTTATTACCCTTGACTAAAATTCCCTATGAAAGTAAAAAAATTTTAACAGTGGATTCTATATAAACACATCAGTGTAAATATATCTGAGTCATTAAAGACTTCCTGAAATAAAAAGTGACTGCTACTGTTTACAACAGCCAAGACATGGAAGCAACCTAAATGTCTATCAGCAGATGAATGGATAAAGATGTGGTACATATATGTAATGGAATATTACTCAGCCATTAAAAAGAATGAAACAATGCCATTTGCAGCAAGATGGGTGGACCCAGAGACTGTCATAATGAGTGAAGTCTGTCAGGCAGAGAAAGACAAATATTGTATGATACCAGTTATCTGCAGAATCTTAAAAAATAAAAAAAGATACAAATGTGCCTATTTACAGAACAGAAACTGATTCCCAGACTTAGAAAATGAATTTATGGTTATGAGAGGAGGGGTCGGTGTGGGGATAGGGACAGATGGGGTCTGAGATTGACATGTACACACTGCTAAATTTAAAATCAATAACCACCAAGGATCTACAGTATAGCACAGAAGACTCTGCTCAATATTATGTAACAACCTAAATGGGAAAAGACTTTGAAAAATATATACATGTATATGTATAACTGATTCACTTTGTTGTGCACCTGAAACTAACACAGCATCGTTCATCAACTATACTCCAACATAAAATAAAAAAGTTAAAAGCGACTGCATCAACTATACTCCAACATAAAATAAAAAAGTTAAAAGCGACTGCCAGCATCTAAATACACTGAAAAACACATGTAATATTGCACCCAAAGGTTTTCGTATTGTAATTCATAGATTAAATTTAACTATTTTATATAAAATCTTAGTATAATATAATGTTACAGAAAAAAAACCAAAGTCGGGCTGAATGTATCTCACTTGATAAATCATATATATATTTGATATATATAACCTAAGTGTGTAAAAAGTATAATATTTTTTGAAAGTTAACATTTCAATGATATGAAATGTTATGGCAGTACACTCCAGTATTCTTGCCCAGGAAATCCCTGATTAACCACATCACATCACACTTTTTTAACATTTTTATACAATTTTAAAATATTACAGTTTGTTTAAAATTATTACAAAGTTTTGGCTATATTCCCCACTTTGTAAAATACATCCTTGAACCCATCTTATATTTTCCATACCCCTACCCTATGTTGCCCTCCCTCCCACTGGAAACCACTACCTTGTTCTCTGTATCTTCAAGTCTCCTTCTTTTTTGTCCTATTCACTAGTTTATCATATTTTTTAGATTCTATGCATAAGCAATATCATATAGTACCTTTTCTTCTCTGACTTATTTCACTTAGCATAATGCTTTTCAAGTCCATCCATGTTGTTGCAAATGGCAAAATTTTCATTCTTTTCTATAGCTGAGTAGTATCTCATATCTTCTCGAACCATTCATCTGTGGACAGACACTTAGGTTGCTTCCATATCTTAGAAATTATAAAAATGTTGCTATGAACATTACAGTATATGTACCTTTTCAAATTAGTGTTTTCTTTTTTCAGATATGTACCCAGAAGTGGCACTGCTGGGTAATATGGTAGTTCTATTTTCAGTTTCTTTGACAAACTTCCCTACTGTTTTCCTCAGTGGCTGCACCAATTTACATTCATACCAACAGTGTATGAGGGTTCCCTTTTCTCCACATCCTTGCCAACATTTGTTTTTTGTGTTCTCTTTGATGATAGCCATTTTGACAGGTGTGAGGTGATATGATATCCCAATGTGGTTTTACTTTGCATTTCCCTGATGATTAGCAATGTTGAGCATCTTTTCATGTGCCTGTTGACCATCTACATTTCTTCTTTGGAAATATGTCTATTCAATTTTGTTCATTTTTAAATGCAGAGTTGTATAATGTGGCTTGATCAAATTTATCAAATGGAGCAGAGGAAGGAGCTCAAGGACCAAATTGTTGATGACTGGAAACGTCAGGTCAAGGAGTTTGAAATCATACATTATGGGTTATTGCGAGTATGTATGTGTATATGTGTTTATTAGATAATAACAGTAAAGCCTGGAGGGGCTTCTCTGTTGGCTCAGTGGTACAGAATCCACCTGCCAGTGCAGGAAATGTGGGTTTGATCTCTGGGCTGGGAAGATCCTCTGGAGAAGGAAATGGCAACCCACTCTAGAATTCTTGCCTGGGAAATCCCATGGACAGAGGAGCATGGTGAGCTACAGTCCGTGCGGTCGTAAAAGAGTCTTCGTGACTAAACAATACTAACAACAATGCCTAAAGAGAAAGGACAAAGTTAAGAAACTATTATTGTATTTGAGACATGAAACCACAGGCTCCTGGCTGAGATGATGAGTGGAAAAAGAAAGAAAGCAACATAAATGCAAAATGATTACTAGCAATTGGATGTCTATTAAGAGAAGGCTAAAACACATTAGTGAAGCTGCTGACTAAAAGGATAAAAAGGAAGGGAGAAAGAGAAAAAAAAATTTCAAATAGGAAAGATTTTTTTTCTACAAGCAACACACCAAAAAATAATGAGTAATGAAAAGAGGATTTAGCAGACTCCCATAATAAGGAAATAAATTAGTAGTAATTTATCAGGCAGTTGTTGACCACACTGTAAAGACAGGATTATTCTTCACTCATGAATTCAAAGCTAAATAAGAAATAGAATAGTCTCTGAATTAAAATTGTTTACACTTTACTGCAGGAAGACAGACAAAATAGATAAATTCAGGATGATAGGATAAGTAATCAAGAGTCAAATGCATGATGCCATAGGAAAGTATAAACACAATATAATAAGGCTTTCCTAATAATTTACTGTAGGTGATAAGACCTCTTGCTGCTTATGATTTTTTTAATAACACATGGAAAAAAACAGACTTTTTAATAAGCAGTTCAACAAAGTTTCATTGAGTACCCACTATGTGTCAATCACTTAGGATCAGAGAACTGTGATTCCTTCCCTTATGGAATGTGTAGCCCATACTGTGAAAGATAAAAACAGGACTACCGGTGATTACAACAGTGTCATAATGGGAGAAGTAGTGTTAAGAAAACACAAAGGAGAAAACTTAACCTGGAGAAAGTGAGGTAAGACCTAAGGGATGAGTAGGAGTCAGCCAAGGAGTAAAATGTGTTACCGAGAAGGCTATAGGGAAGTAAGGCAAGAGTCTTTAAAACAGGAAATACATGTGCAAAGGTCTGGGGGACAGAGAGGAAGGGAGAACAGTGTGCTTAATTAACTGAAATTGTTCAATATTCTAGCATAGCTTACTATGAGCTAAGGGTGACGCTTCAAGAGTGGGTTTTAGAAAGGAATAAAGCCTGGAGAGATTGGAAATATTCAGATCATAAATAGCTTGTCATTTGAATTCTGAACATTTTGCTGAGAGCAGTTTTAAGCAAGGAAATGACACTCTCAAATTTATATCCTACTTTATAAAATGACTCTGGCCATGCTACAGAGAATAGGTAGGAGAAGTAAAACATTAGAGGCAGAAAGTCCAATTGAGGAAGGTCCAGGATACCTGCAGCTGGCGACAAGGTGTAGAACAATGGCTAGATTTTTGAGAGACTTCTCGTCTAGAAGAAACAGGTTTGAGGGCTTAGTTCTGGAGTCTAGAGTCTGATGTATCTTATAGGCATTATAGCAATCACTGTGAAACAGCTAAAGGCTAGCCCTTCCAAACTCTCTTGGGGTAGCAGTGGCCAAGTTATATCACTAACCAATGAATCTAGCTCGTATCACCCCTTCCTCCTTCCTGCCCTGAATACAAAGTTGTAAAGCCCTGATAATGATGAGCCACTTAATCAATCCCAGCTGCCATCTAACTTTCAGATGCTTTGTATACACAGATAATTTCCCATTTACTGGTTGGGTATATTACCTATAGCTGAAAAATACCTAAAATACAAGAAATTTGGAGCTTTTCAGGGCAGTAAGATATATGGGTCTGCAGTAGAGCTGGCTGGAAGACTGGGGAATCATCAGCATATAAATGGCAACTAAAATTCAAAGTGGATGAGGTAACCCAGGAAGTGCAAGAAGTATACAGATGACCAAAGTCATGATCCTGAGAAACACCAGTGATTAAAAGTTGATCAGGGAAAGCGGAGAAGATTGGGATGAAGTGTTCAGAGATGTAGGAAGAATATTGGGAAGCTGCTGTCACAGAAGCCCAGGATGAAGAACTTTCCAAAGAGAATCTAGTGAGATGCTGCAGAGAACTTACTTCTCCCGGTTACCTCCTTCTTGTGTCTGTGCTCATTCACATCCAGCCCTTTGCAACGACATGGACTGGAGCCTGCCAGGCCCCTCTGTCCATGGGATTCTCCAGGCAAGAATGCTGGAGTGGGTTGCCATTTTCCTCCTCCAGGGGATCTTCACCACCCAGGGACCGAACCTTCAAAGTCTCCTGCATTGGCAGGAGGATTTGTTAAAACACGGTGACACCTGGGAAGCCTTATCTCCTAATTTGTTGTCACAAATCTCAAATTATACACTATCCATTGGGAAACTCGTTGACCCCCAAGACCCCTTCTATGTGTTCCTGTAGTTTTATGTACTTGGGCCATCGTTTCACGCAGTGCTGTAATTATTTGTCTAATGTCTATCTCTCTCTCCCCTATGCCCCACCACAAAGCTGTAATTAAACCGAGAAGGCAGAGACCAGTGTCTTTCTTATACATATTTCCATCTCCAATTCCTGGTACCTGGTATAGAGCAGGCTTTTGAAAGGTTTTTGTAAGATCAGGGATCAAACGCTGTAGGAAAATCCGGAACAGGGGACCCAGGAAGAAATAAAAACAAAAACGCTAGGCAAATAGGATGAAATACGACGATTACTGGGATGTTAATTGTTTGGTGCTAAAAGTCTGTATGAAAGGGGAGAAATGAAGGGGAAATGTTGGTGGGTCGTAGCTCTGATGATTTAAAAGGTTGGAAAGATACTGGTGCAAATGTGGGAGACAAGTCTAAGTCCAAAGAAGGAAAGGAGCCTCCCAGATGCCCGGAGGCAAGGACCTATGGTGTTATGCTTTTCTTGCCCAGGATCTTCCTCTAGATTGTAAATTCATCGAGGAGAGGGGTCGTATTATCAGTTCTGAAACAAAGTGGTGCTCAATAAATGTTTGACGGATATAGTATATATATAGTATATATATCGCCAGTGCCAAACACAATGTATCCCCAGTGCCAAACACAATGCCCGCTACCCAGATGGTGCTCAACGAAAAGCTATTGGGCGAAAGACCAGCTGGGCTTTGGGGCGCAGATGAAGCGGCAGGGAGGACGAGTCACGATAGATGGGCACCCTGGTATAGATCGAGAGCATGGGTTTCCAAACAGGTTGGTTAGCCACCGTCGCTGCCCTTCGTTTTGCATACATCCCTCTACCTCCCCATCACGCGAGCCCTGTACGCGAGGCACTCGGAGGAAAAACCAAATCATCTCTCCCAGGCAACTCCGAATAAACCACTCCGTCCCGACCCCAGATCTGCCCAACCTGCTTACCAGCTGCCCCGCAGTCCGGCTCCAGGTCCTCAGCACACGCGCTGCAGCCATCTTACTCCGGAAATGACAAGGGCTCAGAGGTTGGAGGAGCTGCCTCGGCAGGGGACAGAAGGGGGCGGGGAGGCGCGCCCCCACCTGACAGCCAACCAGGGAGCGGGGCGGGGCTGAGCGCACGCCCAGGGCGGGGGCGGGCCCTGCGAGGGGGAGGGGAGCGAGGTGGGGGGCGGGCCGTCCCAGATCTACCTTCAGGGACAAAGTTGGGTGGGGCACTGCTGTGCAAGTCCTTATCCACCCACGACGATCATCTTTTCAGCCCAAGTCGGGGAGATAGAGTGTGTTAAGGAAACATAAAGGAAGGAGAAAGGTCGGAAGAGTTAAGTAGGAAACAAACCTTCCTTCAGCTCGTATTGTAACCGCTTGATTACAGAAAACGGGATATTTCTATACAGACTCTGTAGAAGGAAGTGTTAGTCGTTCAGTCGGGCCCGACTCTTTGCGATCCCATGGACTGCAGCCCACCAGGCTCCTTTACCGATGGGATTTTCCAGGCAAGGACACTGGAGTGGTTTGCTATTTCCTTTCCCGGGGCATCTTCCCTACCTAGGATAGGACACAGGTCTCCTGCACTGCAGGCAGGCTCTTTACCGACTGAGCTACCGGGGAAGCAAGTTGAATCGAGTCTATACCAGAATACTTCCTAATAACTGGCATTTTTCTTACTGGCATTGTGTTCTTGGTTACCGAAAGTGGCTTTTTTTTTTTTTTAATGGAAGGTGAACAAGGTTACTATATCGAAGATAAACGTCATCAACATTAGCTTTCCTTCTTAGGGTATTTGTCAGATATAGCTGCCCAGTTTATGCAATATATGTCACGGGCATATTACCTTGAATTATTTTCCTCTGGTAGAAATGTCAAATTGAGGTCAGTGGAAACAGTAAAGACAAGATCAGATCTTTAATGGTCAGTCCTTTTCACAGCAACTAGGAAATCAGTTTCTAGAAATGTCCAGGATGATATTTGTCTTTTCTTCCTCTTACATGGGAAAGAAAATCTGTATAGAGGTTTACAGCATTACAGAGAAAAAACCACAACAAAGACAAAATTGTAAATCTCAACACTGAAGATTAATGGCTGTAAAACAAAATCTCGGGTACTTCACAAATTTGCTATCTATATTACTCAAACTCACACTTTCAATTTTGCCTTATGAGTCTTTCAGTATAGTTCTTACACACACACAACTGTAAGCAATAAATCTAAATCATTACCTTTATTAGAAAATCTGGGATAGTCAGAAACTTTGATTTTTTTGTTTTAGCTTTTTCCCTAATAAAACTAAAGAGCCTTTTGATGAAAGTGAAAGAGGAGAGTGAAAAAGTTGGCTTAAAACTCAATATTCAGAAAACTAAGATCATGGCATCTGGTCCCATCACTTCATGGCAAATAGATGGGGAAACAGTGAAAACAGTGAGAGACTTTTTCAGTTCAGTTCAGTCGCTCACTCATGTCCAACTCTTTGCAACCCCATGGACTACAGCACTCCAGGCTTCCTGTCTATCACCAACTCCCGAAGCTTACTCAAACTCCTGTCCATCCTGTCGGTGATGCCATCCAACCATACTTCCTATAAGGTGGCTAAAGTACTGGAGTTTCAGTTTCAGCATCAGTCTTTCCAATGAATATTCAGGACTAATTTCCTTTAGGATTGACTGGTTGGACCTCCTTGCAGTCCAAGGGACTCTCAAGAGTCTTCTCCAACACCACAGTTCAAAAGCATCAATTCTTCTTTTTTTTTTTTTTTTTTACATAGTGAAAACTTATATTTGGAATTAGCCAGCTGGACTCAGTTTAGATGATCCCAATTTTGTTGGCAACATCCAAAGCATCATAGTCAGGAGCCAGTCGAACATATGCCTTCTTCTCTCCATCAGGCCTGATCAGAGTATTGACCTTAGCCACGTCAATGTCATAGAGCTTCTTCACAGCCTGTTTAATTTGGTGCTTGTTGGCCTTGACATCCACAATGAATACCAGTGTGTTGTTGTCTTCTATTTTCTTCATGGCTGACTCAGTGGTGAGGGGGAATTTGATGATGGCATAGTGGTCAAGTTTGTTTCTCCTGGGGGCGCTCTTCCGAGGATATTTGGGCTGCCTCCTGAGCCGCAGTGTTTTGGGCCGCCGGAAGGTGGGTGACGTCCGGATCTTCTTTTTCTTGTGGCTGTGGACACCTTTCAACACTGCTTTCTTGGCCTTCAAAGCCTTTGCTTTGGCTTCAGCTTTAGGAGGGGCAGGGGCTTCCTTCTTCGCCTTCGGCGCCATCTTCATAGCATCAATTCTTCTGTGCTCAGCTTTTTTTTAGTCCAACTCTTATATCCATACATGACTACTGGAAAAACCATAGCTTTGACTAATGGACCTTTGTTGCAAGTAATGTCTCTGCTTTTTTAATATGCTGTCTAGGTTGGTCATAGCTTTTCTTCCAAGGACCAAGTGACTTTTATATGTTGGGGGGGGGGGGGGGCATCCAAAATCACTGCAGATGATGACTGCAGCCATGAAATTAAAAGACACTTGCTCCTTGGAAGAAAAGCTATGACCACATGGACAGCATATTAAAAAGAAGAGACATTATTTTGCCAACAAAGTCCATCTAGTCAAACCTATGATTTTTGCAGTAGTCATGTATGGATGGGAGAGTTGGACCATAAAGAAAGCTAAGTGCCAAAGAATTGATGCTTATGAACTGTGGTGTTGGAGAAGACTCTTGAGAGTCCCTTGGACTGTAAGGAGGTCCCAACCAGTCCATCCAAAAGGAAATCAGTCCTGAATATTCATTGGAAGGACTGCTGCTACAGCTGAAGCTCCGATACTTTGGCCACCTGATGTGAAGAACTGACTCATTGGAAAAGACCCTATGATGGGAAAGATTGAAGGCAGGAGGAGAAGGGGATGACAGAGGATGAGATGGTTGGATGGCATCACTGACTCGATGGACATAAGTTTGAGCAAGCTTTGGGAGTTGGTGATAGACAGGGAAGCCTGGCGTGCTGCAGTCTATGGGGTCACAAAGAGTTAGACACAACTGAGTGACTGCACTGAACTGACTGGCTAACAAAATATTTTATAGACACTAATAATATGTTTCATAATACTCCATGCATGTGTTTGTATAAAAAGATTAAGTAGCTGTGCCTTTGAACTGAATTATTTTTCTTCCTAGAGTCCCTATACTACCTTTTCCCTCTGACTTTCCCTTTATAGAAATTCTGGGTTTTGAGAGGACAAGTACCCTTCACCTCAGTCTTTTTAAGTTATTCTTGCCCTTTTGTACTTTCATAGAAACTTTAGAATTGGCTTGTCAGGCTCTTTTAAAAAGTCCTGGTGGGCATTTGATGGAATTTTATAAACTATATTTTCAATAATATAGCTAAAGATTCTTCAGGGTTTTATTTGTAGGTAATAATATCATCTAAGAATGATGATGGTGCTGTTTTTGTCTGTTCAATCTTGTGTCTTTCATTTCTTTCTTGTAGAGCCTGGTTAGACTCCCATCATCTTTGAAATTATGGCTTAAAAAGCCATAATTGTGGACATTCTTATCTTGTTTTAACTTGAATAGGTGTCTTACATTTTACTATTATTTACTGTTATTAAGAAAGAAATTTTCTGTAGGGTTTTCCAGATATCCTTAATTAGGTTAAGGGAGTTTACATTCATTTCTAGTTTTGTTGGATTTTGTTTTATCATAAATAGGTCTTGATTTTTTTCAAATGCTTTTTCTTCATCTTTAATGTGGTCTTAGGTTTTTGATATATCATCATAACATTTTTCTAATGTTAGAATGATAATCTCAATTTGGTCATAATATACAGTCTTTTATAAACATTGTTGGAGTTATTTGTTAATATTTTGATTGATCAGGATGCATCTAAATTTATAAATAAAATTGGCTTATACTTTTTCTTCTTGCTGTCATCTTTGTCTGGTTTTGGTACCAGAGATTGGGTAAAGTATATGCATTCCCAGAGCTTTCCCTGTTACAACAATGATAGAACATTGGGATTAGGAGACAATGATGTTCACATCAAACCACAGAGGTTCATATCCCAGTATTTGTTAACAACTGTGTAGCCTTGCAGCAAATTGTTTAACACATGCAGCTGTAAATCAGAGTAAAAACAGTAAATATTTTAGCAGGTTGTGCAAGCATGCAGCGGCCAAGTACTCAATAAATGTTGGCTGTTATCTGTATGATTTGTCATATTCTAATTGCTGCTCCCTCTTAACTGTAAGGTAGGTACAGTATTTTATCATTAAGAAGATTGAAATCATAATTGCTTACTTCTCGGTCTCTCCTATGTACTTCCAATATTTTCGGGCAGAGAATACCTTACTCTCCTTTGCTTACATAGAAAGGCTTGCACATGATTTGGTACTCAATTAATGTAGGAATTGAGCCACAAGCGGAATCAAGAAGCTGGTTGTCCTTTCTGTCCCGGCCTTTGGTGAATTACGTTAGTTGCACTGTTCATTAACAGCCATGAGGTTGGCTCTTTCTCCGACAACGTGGCGTAACTTTGGCTTTTTGAGAATTATACTACTGATTCTGACTGTCCTTTTCCACTCATCCCCAAAGAATTGGTGTCTCACAGGAGAAAAAAAAGATGATAATATTCTACACGCGCGCGCGTGCACAGAAACAGACGCCGGTGAAGAACGAGAGGCTCATGGGTATCATCAATGCGCCAGGGAAACACATTTCAAGGGCCAGGCTGCAGAGAAGGCAAACCCGACCAGAGACAAGGTGGTCAGTGCATCGCAGGGACTTTACTACTCTTCAGTTTTAAGAGTCTCCAGTTTTGGTACGGCAGGATCCCCGAGAAATAAACACAGATATTTGCACAAGCCTGCGAGACACTGGAGGAGACGACTAGAGGTAAAAGGGAAGCTTTCTGCAATCTGCGCGTTCTCCTATGTTCAGGGTGCAAGTCTAACTAGGGACAGATTTCCTCAGATGCTCCGGGGCACCTCCCCGGCCACCACCCCTTCTGCCGGAGAGCTTCCGATTTGTCGGAATTTTCTGGGCTCCGCCTCTTTAAGCGGCGCGCACGCGCACTGGTTGTGGGCCTGAACCCGGCTTCTGGGGGCCGTGCGTCCGGGTTCGTGT
Source organism: Cervus canadensis (assembly GCF_019320065.1). Lineage (NCBI taxonomy): Eukaryota > Metazoa > Chordata > Mammalia > Artiodactyla > Cervidae > Cervus > Cervus canadensis. The sequence continues at coordinate 41,242,176 of NC_057387.1, read as the reverse complement.
CTGCGGAGTTGGGCGTTCCCCGAGCCGGCGCGTCCTCTGCTTTTCCGCAGAGCCCGGCGGCCCCGAGCGCGGAGCGAGGACTCAGGCTCCGGAGCTGCGGGGCAGGAGTCCGCGTATCCTCTTTCTCCCGTTCGGGCCGAGGCTACGTCGCGGGGGGCCGGGCCCCAGCACGCTCCCCATGGCGGGGCCGCGGGTGGAGGTGGACGGCGGCATCATGGAAGGGGTGAGTGCCGAGCACGAGGCCTGGCGGAGTGCGGCTGCCGCACGGGCTGCGGCGGAGAGCTTGCGGGTCTAATCTCTCTCCTCTCTCGGCACCAGGGCGGGCAGATCCTGAGGGTGTCCACGGCCCTGAGCTGTCTGCTGGGCCTCCCTTTGCGGGTACAGAAGATCCGAGCCGGCCGCAGCACGCCGGGCCTCAGGTAAGTCGGGGCGCCGGGGAGTCTGGTCGTGGGACTAGAGGGTGGGTGGGTGCGCCGGCCTGGGGACTGGGGGTGAAGAGGGGACAGGCCGTGGGACTAGAGGGTGGGGGGCTGGCGCCGGGCTAGGGAGGGACTGGGGGAGAGGAGGGGATAGGCCGAGGGACTGGAGGGTGGGGGGCGGGGAACAGGCCATTGTTGGGGGGCAGGCGGCAGGACGTGAAGCTGAGAATCAGGAGCTCGATGGTGATGCCAAGATCCCCGCCCTAGGATTGAGGACCTTGCGGCCCGGGGATGGTGCTGTGGTCTCGGTAACCGGGCTTGGGTGCTTTTGAAAGCCTCACGGAGCAAATTCAGGAGGTCCGTGTTTTCTCTTTAGCTAAAGTTGTCTCGTTTCCTGATGAGTTATATTTTGAAATGTTTCACACCTCATGGGTCATTACAAGTACTCGGAAAGCTCGTACCAGCGGGCAAGGTAGATCAGGGCAGAACAGCCTCTGTGGCCAAACAAAAATTCCGCTGTTTTAAACCGGGCCTTTCTCTGCGTTCACACGTTTTAGTCTTATAAGGAGCCTGAGATGCCGTCATTCCGGCTTTCATTCAGACCTCTAGGAAGCTGTGGATAGGACCAGGATTATCGGTTGTGCAGAGGAGAAAAGGTTGACAGTTGACCGTGTTTCATCTGTCATCTGGAAGCTAGGCATACCACTAGTTTAAGTCATGGTGAAGCCAGACTGATTCCTTTGTACTTGTACTTTGTATATATTTCATTCTAATGGATCAGCTGTCTCTTAGTTTTTTATCCGGACTCCATGTTGAAATTATTAAAAGGCAGTTACTGATATGTGTGAACAGTAGTTCTCTTTGTCATGGTAGTAGTTTGCAGTAACCCATTTCATCAATAGGGAAATTCATTCATTAAGGCTGTATTAGGTACTTTATTACTTTGCTAGGGTTGCAATAACAGAATACCACAGACTATGTGGCCTAAACAACCGAAAATTGATTTTTGCAGTTTTGGAGGCGAAAAGTCCAAGATGAAGGTGATGGTAGGGTTGGTTTTCTCTGAGGGACATAAGGGAAGATTCTGTTCCAGGCCTCTCTCCTTGACTTGAATATAATCAGCCTCTTCCCCGTGTTCATGCCTCTGTACATATGCCCCCCTGGTGTGTCTTAATCTTCTCTTTTTGGAAAAACACCAGTGAGAATGGGCTGGGGCTCACTCTGACTGCCTCTTTTAACTTAATCAGCTCTTTAAAGGCCCTATTTCCAAATACAGTCACATTGTGAGGTACTTCAGCATATGAAATTTAGAGGAACACAGTTCAGCCCATAACAGATACGTAGATTACTCAGTGAAGTGCAAGTGAGACTGATGGCACTTGGGTTGTTTTATTAGTTTTCCTCTTTTGCATGCTTCTAATTTGCAACAATAATATCAGCATATGTGTTTATAGTTAAGGTAACATGTGGAAGGAACCTTTAAAAAGATACCTACCGGCAGGTAGTCCAGGTACCTAAAAAGCCAGAAAGACACTCTGGCACTTACTGCGGTTAGACCTTGCTGTTTTCTTGCCATTGCAGTTTTATAAATGTGTCATAAAGTGTGGGGATATAGGCAGTCTGAATGCACACGTTTTGATGCAGTATTATGACCTGAAGGCCTCAACATTTATCTGGATTGGAAATGATTCGAGATTTGTGTGATGGGCAACTGGAGGGGGCAGAAATCGGCTCAACAGAAATAACGTTTACACCAGAGAAGATCAAAGGTGGAGTCCACACAGCAGATACCAAGACAGCAGGGTACGTGTCACCTACATTCCATTTGACTATGGGTTTTCGAATTAGACCTGGATGCAGATATAGGTACTACCACTGCTCGGACAAGTTGCTTAACCTCTTTGAAGCTTGGTTTCCTCACTTTTAAAATGCACATAAAACACATTTCAGAGTTAAAGATACTGTGTAAAGTTTCAAATACCTAATTGCTTATTAATTGTGGCTATTACTGTAGCTGTTACTGCAGCTATCTAGAATTTTCTCTCATGTATCAGTTCAGTCGCTCAGTCATGTCTGACGCTTTGCAACCCCGTGGACAGCAGCACCCTAGGCTTCCTTGTCCATCACCAACTCCTAGAGTTTACTCAGACTCATGTCCATCGAGTCGGTGATGCCATCCAACCCTCTCATCCTCTGTCATTCACTTCTCCTGCCTTCAATCTTTCCCAGCGTCAGGGCTTTTGCAATGAGTCAGTTCTTGACATCAGGCGGCCAAAATAGCATCAGTCCTTCCAATGAATATTCAGGACTGATCTCCTTTAGGATTGGCTGCTTTCATCTCTTTGCAGTCCAAAAGGACTCTCAAGAGTCTTCTCCAACACCACAGTTCAAAAGCATCAAGTCTTCGGCGCTCAGCTTTCCTTATAGTCCAACTCTCATGTCCATACATGACTACTGGAAAAACCATAGCTTTGACTATACAGACCTTTGTTGGGCAAGTGATGTCTCTGCTTCTTAATGTGCTGTCTAGGTTGGTCATAGCTTTTCTTCCAAGAAGCAAGCGACTTTCAATTTTGTGGCTGCAGTCAACCATCCACAGTGATTCTAGAGCCCAAGAAAATGAAGTCTGTCACTGTTTCCCCATCTATACATCTTCTCTCATGTATAGTATAGCATATTTGTTTCTTTAGTTTTTGTTACTTAGAAAATGAATATCTGAAAACAGCTGTAGTTTCGTGCTTTGTAGTGATAAGTAGTCTTTGTGGTCTAGTTTAGTTCTTGACTTGCAGCTAATTATGAACCATATTTTACTTTTAGTCTAGGTGTTTTTGTCCTCTTTTAATAGAGACTTGTGCAACAACATATAGAAATTTTTGTATATGATCTTCTTTTTATCCTCATTGAAAAATGGATATTTAACAATTAAGTTAAGCCTTTATCCTTTTCCAAGAATCTCTCTTTTTATTGATAAAACAGAGAGAGCAGTTTTTGTGTTTTCTGTGTTATTGGCTGATGGCTGTTGTAAGCAGCATCTTTTTACCAAAATCTTATACATTTACTAGGAAATTTGATAAGGAATACTATAGTAAACATGATGCCAGTTTGTTTCAGTAACGACTGTTTCAGTAGATTATGATTTTTTTAGCTTAAGGAAATGTTTAGTGACAATTGAGATTTCAGTTATGATGTGAATAGATTTATGTTAAAAAAGGCCTCTCGTAGGCCTCAGGTGAAGTTTGCCAAATGATAACTTTCTTAAGGGGATTAAAGCATTTTGAAGTATCTTTATTTTGGGGGGCTTCAAAATCACTGCAGATGGTGACTGCAGCCATGAAAATTAAAAGACGCTTACTCCTTGGCAGGAAAGTTATGACTAACCTAGACAGCATATTAAAAAGCAGAGACATTACTTTGCCAACAAAGGTCCATCTAGTCAAAGCTATGGTTTTTCCAGTAGTCGTGTTTGGATGTGAGAGTTGGACTGTGAAGAAAGCTGAGCACCGAAGAATTGATGCTTTTGAACTGTGATGTTGGAGAAGACTGTTGAGAGTCCCTTGGACTGCAAGGAGATCCAACCAGTCCGTCGTAAAGGAGATCAGTCCTGAATATTCATTGGAAGTACTGATGTTGAAGTTGAAACTCCAATAGTTTGCCCATCTGATGCGAAGAGCTGACTCATTTGAAAAGACCCTGATGCCGGGAAAGATTGAGGGCAGGAGGAGAAGGAGATGACAGAGGATGAGATGGTTGGATGGCATCACTGACTTAATGGACATGAGTTTGGGTAAACTCCGGGAGTTGGTGATGGACAGGGAGGCCTGGCGTGCTGCAGTCCATGGGGTCGCTACCAGTTGGACACAACTGAGCAACTGAACTGAAGTATCTTTCTTATTTCGGGCATTCTCTTGTACAAAAGAAGGGAAAGTTATAGTTAACCAACTATCTAAAAATTAACTAACACAGAATCATAGAATTTTGAAGCTGTAGGGAAGAAGATAGAAACCCTGTATTCCAACCCTTCCTTTACTTTTTGAATGAGAAAATGAAGACTCAGAGGTCATAGAGTCAGGGTCAGAACTAGAATTAGAATCTAGACTTTCTGGCTTCTAATTCACTAAAATGTATGAGAAATAAGTTTAAAATTGATAATCCAATTTCATTTAATAGACTAAAACAAGCTTATTCCTAGCAACAAAACGCATCTTAAGTGAATTATAGCATTTTCATCCCTAATTGTGATTATAGTACTGTGTTTTCTCAAATGTCTACCTTTGTCTTTGCAGTTCCTTGTCTGTGTGTGCTTAGTCACTCAGTCATGTCCGACTCTTTGCAAACCTGTGGACTGTAGCCCACCGGGCTCCTCTGTCCATAGGATGCTCCAGGCAAGAATACTGGAGTGGGTTGCCATTTCCTCCTCCAGGGGATCTTCCCTACCTAGAGATTAAACCTGTGTCTTCTGCAATGGCAGGCAGATTCCTTACCACTGAGCCACCTGGGAATCCCTTGCAATTCCATACTTTTTTAAAATTAAGGTTTTCTTTACTCTTCTTAGACTCTGATTTTATTGGGTGGAAGAGAAACACTTTAACTGTATTGGGTTTCTCAGAGGGTATAAACACAAGTTCAGCAGTTGTAAACCTATGGTTTATGGTAGACTGAATGTCTCCAAGTCTTTTTCACTTGCCCCTAGGCTTAACTCCTAAGAAGAGAGATTATATTGTATGCACTTTCTGTTACAGTGCCTAACATTACACAGTGTTAAATATTTACTGAATTAATAGAATACAATATCAGTGATAGAGCCTGTATAATTCAGTACCCATGCATCATTCCCCTAGGACAGTTAAATAAAGGCTATCCTTTGGTGTGTAGTGGAGAAGGAAATGGCAACCCATTCCAGTACTCTTGCTTGGAAAATCCCATGGATGCAGGAGCCTGGTAGGCTACAGTCCATGTGGTCGCAAAGAGTCAGACACGACTGAGCAACTTCACTTCACTTTGGTATGTAGAGGCTGTGTTGGCATTCCCTTTCAAACTATGCATTAATTAATAGGATTAACTAGATTAATTAATAGGATTGTTTTCTGCTGACTTTGGAGAAGGGAGATGACAGCTCTTTTAGGATATATGACCATTTTGTTTCATAAAATGCTACATACTCTATGATTATTTCTTGTGATTTCTCACATTATTTGACTCTAAGGACCAATAGCAGCTACCCTGGTGGCTCAGTTGGTAAAGAGTCTGCCTACTGTGTGGGAGACCTGGGTTCGATCCTTGGGTGGGGAAGATCCCCTGGAGGAGGAAATGGCAATCCACTCCAGTATTCTTGCCTGGAGAATTTCATAGACAGAAGAGCCTGGTGGGCTACAGTCCAAAGAGTTGGACATGACGGAGTGATTTTCACTTCACTTTCAAGAACCAGACAGAGTTGAGTTGTAGCAAGGATTATCTCCTGAAAAGTTTTTTCGATGTGAAATATTTGGCTGTCAGTCCTTGTAAAATATTACTCTGTCTTATCACAAATGCCATGATGGTAGGAACTCTATCTTAATATATGGAATGATGCCTTGTGCATGGTGGAGACTCAGGTACAGTCATTAGAATATTTGCAGACCTTGACAGTTTTGAATGCAGTTTCATAAAGTGTTACTTTTAAGAATCCTTTTATAAAAACATTGTAAAGATGCTTTTATTTTTAATTCTTTTTAACTTCTTTGTAATATAGACAAAAGTATTAGAACTTAACCTACGATCACACAGGGGGCTTCCCTAGTGGCTCAGTAAAGAATCCACCTACAATGCAGGAGACGCAGGACCAGTCCCTGGGAGGGAAAGATCCCTGGGAGAAGGAACTGGCAACTCGCTCCAGTATTCTTGCCTGGGAAATCCCATGGACAGAAGAACCTGCTGGGCTAACAGTCCATGGAGTTGCAAAAGAGTCAGACATGTCTTAGCAACTGAATGACAACAAAGGTCATATAGCTCATGTATTTAGTATTGGATTCAAACCCAGATTTGTTTATTAAGGCCAGTCCCTTCTATTGTGAAATACCAAGCTTTCTTTAAGGGTTAGGATGTTTTCATTCAGTCAGTGGAAGTGTTTTTTAACTTTAAAGTTGAGGGCCTGTCAATTGTCTGTGCTTCAGCTGGTGGTGATATGTAGTAATGTCTCTTTCCTGAGGCTTTAAAATGAAAACGCAGCTAAGCCTGTTCTGCCTTCTCCTTAGGAGTGTGTGCCTCTTGATGCAGGTCTCAATGCCCTGTGTTCTCTTTGCTGCTTGTCCGTCAGAACTCCGTTTGAAAGGTGGCACTAATGCTGAAATGGCCCCACAGATTGACTACACAGCCATGGTAAGAGCTTTTATTGCTGCTGACCGACTTAGAGGATCTCATATAGTCTTCTCAAACTCCATTCTCTGTTTAAATACATCCTGAGTGTTTTTGTGTCCATACCTCTTTATTTCCTAATGGGGTCTGGTTCTATTGTGGGAGAGGATAATTATTTTAGATTGTGTGTTGTACCTTAGAATGGTGCTCATAGTGAATTCTTTAAAAACCTCATGTACATTAGATTGTTTATAATGCATATACCATATATTACTTATCATATAAGTTATTTTCTGAATACAGGGGTTATGATTTGGAAGAAAAACTCAAAATAAGAATCAAATGCCAAAAAAAAAAAAAGAATCAAATGCCATGTTTGACAGGATTGGTGAGGATATGAAGAAATTGGAACCTTTGCACACTGTTGATGGGAATACAAAATGGTGCAGCCATCATGGAAAACAGCATGGAAGTTCCTCAAAATATTAGAAAACTGCTGTATAATCCAGCAGTCCTACTAGATATTATCCAAAAGAGTTGAAATCAGGATCTCCAAGAGATATTAACATTCCCTTATTCATTGCGACACTATTCATAAAAGCCAAGACATGGAAACGACCTAAATGTCCATTGACAGATGAAAGAATATAAAAAATGAGGTATACAGAAAACATATTAGAAAAATTTATTTAAAGAAGTAGTTTATGCACACTGTAAGATAGTCTCTGAAGGTAGTAGCCACTGTTAATAGTTTATTTCTTCAAATTTTCTTCAACAGATTTCCTATCTATAAATTTACTATTTTTATATATCCATGTATATAGCTTTATCCCTATTTATCTGCCTGTCTGTCTGGCCCACTACTTGTCCTTGTAAATAAAGTATTATTAGAACTAAAAAAAAAAATGTGTTATATATGTACAATGGATGACTATTTAACATTAAAAAAGAAATTCTAGATTACATGACAGCACAGTAGAACCTTGAGGATGTTGTGCTATGTGAAATGAGCCAGTCAGATACAGACAGTAATAACATGGTTCCACTTATATAAAATATCAAAAGAAATTATGGACTCAAAGAATGGAATGGTTGCTAGTGGAAGAGGGAAACTGGGGAGTTAATAATCAACGTGGATAAATTTTTAGTTAAGTAAGGTGAATACACTTTAGAGATCTGTTGTACACATTGTAAGTTTTGTCAACAGTATTATATTGTACTCTTAAAAATATGTTGAGAGAGTAAGATCTCAGGTTAAATGTTCTTACCACAATAAAAAAAGTTTTTTTAAAATAACTACCATATTTTGATTATGAATTTTTAGAAAGTAAAATTCAATATTGGTAAGCTTATATAACTTGGGGGAGGGAAAGGTGGTATCCTCATTTTCCCCTAGGTTTATTAAGGTGTAGTTATTTATACTAGAACTCACCGTTTGTAGTGTGAGGTTCTTTGATTTCTGATGTGTGGTTGTGAACCTGCCACCACAGTGATGATAAAGAATTACTGTAAAAAATTCCCTTATCCCTCTTTCTATCAGTCTCACCCCCTCTGGCCCTGGCAGTCAGCGATCTGTTGTCTCATAGTTCTGCCTTTTTTCAGAGTATCATATAAAGGAATAATACTGTATATATAGTCTTTTCAGTCTTTTTTCTTCCAGTTATAATAGCATCTGTTTAGGGGGAGGAGAGTGGAGGAGGGATGGATTGGGAGCTTGGGATTAGCAGATGCTATTGTTATATGTAGAATGGATAAACAACAAGGCTTTACTGTATAGCACAGGGAACTATATCCAATATCCTGTGATACATCATAGTGGAAAAGAATATGAAAAAGAATGTGTGTGTATATATATACACATATAACCGAATCACTGCTGTTTAATAGGAATTAACATAGCATTGTAAATCAGCTCTACTTCAATAAAATAAATTAAAAAATACATCTGAGAGTTACCCATGTTGCTTGTATCAGCAGTAAAAGCTAAATAGTGTTCTATTATATGGATGTTTGTTTATCTATTTATCAGTTGAAGGACATTTGGACTGTTTCCAGTTTTTTGCAGTTACGAGTACAGTCACTGTAAATATAGGTTTCTTGTCTGGACATGAGTTTTTGTTTCTCTTGGGTAAATAGTTAGAGAGGATTTGCTCAGTTGTAACAGTGAGATTATGTCTGACTTTATAAGAAACTGCCAGATTGTTTTGGCATCCAGGGTGGCTGCATTGTTTTGCATTTTCACCAACACTGTAGGGGAGTTTTAGCTCTTCTTCATTCTGCCCAGCACTTGATATTCTCAGCTTTTAGTTAATTTTTTTTTCCATTTTAGTAGATGTTATAGTCTTTTAAAATTTAGTTTGATGGGATATATAATGAAAATTAATCTCTGTTCACCTAGTAATTCCACTTCAAGGAAATGACCCTAATTAAATATTATAAGATGCAGCAAAAGATAATGTTAAAGGTATTAGAGTAGGGTGCTATATACTATAATTACTGTTATGTAATATATATAGTTATATGATAATGAAAACTTGGAGAATGGTTAGATAAATTATGCCGGATTGCCATGTAATCATTCAAATGTTTTTTAGGAGGAATATTTTATGATGTTGGGAAATGCTTTTATTTATAATGTTAAATGAGGGCAAAAGGATAAAACATTGTATATGTAGTGAAATTTCAGCTGTATAAAAACAATGAGAGAACAGAATGGAATGCTTTTCAGCACCCCAGATTTCTTACAGTACGTTATATTAAGGTTAGGAAATGGCTTCTGGAGTAAAACTCCAAAGATCAAGAATCCTGAGTTCTGGTGGTGTTTTTTTTTTTTCCTCATTAGATAGGCTTGCACAGCCCTTATTAGTTAAATGTTAAACTTTTAATTTTAGCTGCATGTCAGTTATTTTATTTAAAAAATAGAATTAGCCTTCACATTTTTGTATCACTGTTTATCTACTGTGCCTCATTATCACCTCAGTACAGAGCACATTTGTTTACTAAATACACTTGTTGAATCAGTAAATACTGGTGTTTAAGGTAACAATAAATTGATTTTTCAGGTTTTCAAGCCAATTGTTGAAAAATTTGGTTTCACATTTAATTGTGACATTAAAATGAGGTAAGGTGCTTCTTTCTTAACCCTTTGACCCCCTACTTGTGCTGAAAGTAGTGGATAAGTTAGATCCTGGAGAACTGTCTTTCTGTAATCCACTTAATACATTTTTTGTAGGAAAGAATAGTATTTTGTGGCTTAAAACAACAGGCAGCAGGGGTGTGGATACTTGAAAGCAGCTGCATACCATGTTGGATGTTTGCTTTTTGGCAGAATATTTGTTGAGGGAGTGGCTGCATTGAGGCACCTTCGTGCGTGGAGTTACCTGTGTCCGGCACAGACTGAATGCTCACTGTGTGCGGCTACTGGAGTGGGGCGCTGCAGGATCCTAAACGGGATTCTCTGCCGCAGTGCACCCGGGATTCTTGTCCTAGGAGACATATTGGACATTCAGCTTATTTCCCTTATAAGGCTTGCCTTCTGCCACAGAATAACGAGGCCACATTTCTTGGTGTGGCATTTAAATGTTTTGCAGTCTTATTCCAGTTTAGCTTTCTAGCTATATTCTCTCTCTCCTCCTTTCAGCATACCATGTATTCTAACTACGTGATTGCTGCCACTGCCTAAATACACTCTGTACCTTCAGACTCCCATGCCTTTGTTCATGTTTCTCTTCCCCTTCTAAAACGTGGAAATTCTGTATCTCTTGAAAATGAAACTCTTAATTTCTTGTGTGAATCGTCAGTGACTGTGCCTCAGTTGGAATTCATAGCTGCACCTCTGTTTTAGTCTTCTTCACCGCATGACCTGTGTTCTAGTTACACGTGAAGCCCCATCCTACCAGATGGGGACTTCTTTGTGGATATGAGTGTTGTCGTTCTTATCTGTGTGTTCTTAGCATCTTCTGGACAAAGACAGTAAATAATGTGAGTCAAAATTTTATTAATGGTTTAGCTACTAAATATTCATCATATATTTATTGAGCACCTATAATGTGCCAGACATTGTTTTAGGACACTGGAATATAGCAAGAAGAAAATAGACAAGCTGCTATCATTAAGTAGCGTTTATTCTAAAACAGCACTGGTTGAATAGAACCTTCTTCTCCATTTAGCTGTCCCGGGTCCTAGTTGTGGGATGTGAGATCTTTCAGGTGTGGCATGTGGGATCTGGTTCCCCGTCCAGGACTGAACCCCAGCCCCCTGCATTGAGAGCACGGAGTCTTAGCCACTGGACCACCAGAGGAGTCCCCGAATAGAATTTTCTGCACTAAGGGAATTGTTCCCTATCTGTGCAGGATGATAATCATTTGCTACATATGACTGTTGAGCACTTGAAATGTGGCTAGTTGGACTGGGGAGCTGAGTTTTAAATTTTATTAAATTTAAATGGGGAATTTTCTGGCAGTCCAGTGGTTAGGACTCTGCACTTTAACTGCTGAGGGCACAGTTTCAGTCCTGAATGAGGAACTAAGATCCCCTCAAGCCTTGATGTGTGGCAAATAAAATAAATAAATAATTTTAGCTCACTATTGACCAGGGGATTTTTGTAGAAACCTAACACCCGTGGCTGACAATTTTTATTTTGGCTGGACAAAAATTAATTGTGTTATTTTACTAGCATTTCGTGGGCTATTACATTCAATAGTTATACCTGACACACCTGTTAAGTCTTCTGGTTTTTGTGAAGTGTTATCTTCACTCCACTCTTCTGTAGAAGCAAGGGAGCATTCTCCAGCACCATGAGTTTCATGTTCATTTTCTGTATCAGAATGAATCACTAAGATTATTTATTGGCTTTTGTCTGATACTCACACTGTCTGAATCAGAAGTACATCCTGAGGAACTATCCTCTTCTGAGACACTAGTGTATATGTCACATGGACAATCAGAGAAAGTATCTGCATAAAATTTACCGAAAAATTTTTCACTCAAAATTTCGTGATAATGTCATTTTCAAAAATTTTACATTTATAATATACATAGGGTAGGAACAAAAGCTTAATGGAGCAAAATGTGAATGATAACAACCATCATAAGTTGTATAATGAACCCTTCATCAATTTTAAGCTAGCTTCACACAGTGATGTTAATTGTATCACCTCTAAAATGAATTGATACGCCTCTGGTCAATACTGTTCAGGTAACAAAAGATGGATTAACATATCTCTGGTCAATAATCGGTTAAATAGTCACATGAACTTGAGTCTTTCTTGCCTGGGACATCCCATGGACTAAGGAGCCTGGTGGGCTACAGTCCATAAGGTTACAGAGTTGGATATGACTTAGCAACTAAACAACAACAAACCCTGAGTCTACCATATGGGAAAGTACAAATCTAAAACGTTATTTAGAAATGTGAAACATGAATTATATGGTTGGTGTTACTCACATGTTGTTTTATTGTAAATATTGAGCGTTATTTTTTTGCCATGCAGTCAGTTCGTGTATTTATCATACTTTTCGTAGGGGCTACTACCCAAAGGGAGGTGGTGAAGTGATTGTCCGAATGTCGCCAGTTAAACAGTTGAGCCCAATAAATTTAACTGACCGTGGCTGTGTGACTAAGATTTATGGAAGAGCTTTTGTTGCTGGTGTTTTGCCATTTAAAGTAAGTTGTCTGATTCACTTTACTCTATAAAGTAACACAACATTGCAAATCAACTGTACTCCAATAAAAATTTTAAATATAAGGTATTAAAAAAATAAAGTTGTCTAGATGATCTTAGAAGTAAGTGTTTGTCTTGATAAGTATTATATTGTCTAAATTTTGAAATTATTGAGAGAATTTTTAAATAAATCTTTTCATGATAAGTTTTTCTTAAAATTCTGTGCTTATTTTACTCTTTAAAATTGAGTTGTTATATGATGCACGGAAAAATTCTTATGTGTCTTTGAAGGCTTGAACGCAACTTCAAAATAATTATTAATTTATTCTATTTTTCTGTCTTACCAAAATAGGTAGCAAAAGATATGGCGGCGGCAGCCGTAAGATGCATCAGGAAGGAGATTAGGGATCTGTATGTTAACATCCAGCCTGTTCAGGAACCTAAAGACCAAGCTTTTGGCAATGGAAATGGAATAATGTGAGACAATATACTTTTTCCTGGATGTTGGTTGAGAGTACCCTGAAATAGTTATCCTTTTTAAATTAAATGTTTGTCATTTTAAAATTTGTAGTTTTAAGGCATATTTTTTGAGGGCATTCCTACCTAAAACAATAGTATGATGAATTCTGGTAAGTTCATTCTGAATTTTTTTCTGAGGATGATTTACTTTTTACTACACTATAAGAGCCTTTCTGTTTATATAGTGAGCTTAAATGTTTAAGCTAATCAGAAGTTAGCCTTTGAAGATTATCCTATGAGAAATATTCCCAGTTGCTTTTCTATATCTCAAGTGTGAATTCAGTTTACAAGTAAATATTAGATGTAGCAAAGGTCTACTTAGAAAAGAAATATTATTTATTTTCCTATTAGTAGTTATTGATTTAAGTGTTATAAAAATGCTTTAATATTTTTGAAGAATAAAACTATCTTTTGTGAATATTTAGCTTTTAAACTCTTTTTCATAGCTTCTATTAAGGAGTTTCAAGTAAATGCATTTTCTGCATATAATACTATTATGAAAACTATTGATATAAAAGAAAACCAAACATCTCTGTAGAAAGACATTTACATTTAAGATCATCAGCATAGCATGCCTCTGAAATGGTCTTACTTATTAATGCTGATGAAATGATTTCTGGGAAGACCATTCCTTACCTGTGTGTGAATCAAAATCTAGTGTGACTTCTTGTAACAAGTGCCGAAAGATACTAATACCCTGATGAAGATGGAGAACGCTAATCATGTTGCTCTCTGTATGAAAAATTTCACTTTTGCAATATCCTAGCCAGATCTAATTCTGTGTATTTAATAGTCACTGTTCTCCTGTGCTGTATTTGCGCGTAATATTGGAATATTTATAGCATAGATAGTAATACTGTTTTTTCCCCTTATACAGCATTATTGCTGAGACATCCACTGGCTGTCTGTTTGCTGGATCATCACTTGGTAAACGAGGTACAGATAAATGAAGGGTATACTATTCCCAGTTCTAGTGTACAACAATTAATTAATTATTCTTTAATTATCTGTCAGGATTAGAATATTATAGAATGATGGATGACAAGTTTAAAAGGATATGGTTCAATTCAGTTCAGTCGCTTAGTTGTGCCTGACTCTTTGCAACCCCATGGACCGCAGCATGCCAGGCCTCCCTGTCCATCACCAAATCCCACAGCCTACCCAAACACATGTCCATCGAGTCAGTGATGCCATCCAACCATCTCATTCTTTGTTGTCCCCTTCTCCTCCTGCCCCCAATCCCTCCCAGCATCAGGGTCTTTTCCAATGAGTCAACTCTTTGCATCAGGTGGCCAAAGTATTAGAGTTTCAGCTTCAGCATCAGTCCTTCCAGTGAATACTCAGGACTGAATTCCTTTAGGATGGATTGGTTGGATATCCTTGCAGTCCAAGGGACTCTCAAGAGTCTTCTCCAACACCAAGTTCAAAAGCATCAATTCTTTGGTGCTCCACTTTCTTTATAGTCTACCTAACACATCCATACATGACTATTGGAAAAACCATAGACTTGACTAGATGGACCTTTGTTGGCAAAGTAATGTCTCTGCTTTTTAATATGCTTTCTAGGTTGGTGATAAGTTTTCTTCCAAGGAGCAAGTGTCTTTTAATTTCATAGCTGCAGTCACCATCTGCAGTGATTTTGGAGCCCCCCAAAGTAAAGTCTGTCACTGCTTCCATTGTTTCTTTATCTATTTGCCATGAAGTGATGGGACCAGATACCATCATCTTAGTTTTTTTTTTTTTTTTTGAATGTCTGATTTTTTTTTAATAAAACAATTCTGCTTCAGTGCAAATGTGTAGTCAAGGTAAAAAGAGGAAGGAAGGAAGGAAATGAGAGAGGGAGGGAGTGAGTGAGTAAGGGAAGGATGAAGGAAGAAAAGAAAATGTTTCATATGACTTAGCAGGAACAGTTTCCACAGCCTTTGACACTGTTGACAATTTCTTCTTGTAGTCTCTTCCTTTCTTCTTCTTTGGACACATTTTCCTTCTTTGCATCCCATTTGGGATTATCATGGTTCTGCACACGGCTGCTCTGTGTATGCCACATTTCTGAATAGATACTGCTAGGGTTAGCAAGCAAATCATGGTGGGTACCACGTTCAGCTACCTTACCCTGGTTCAAGACAATAATTTCATCTGCATCAACCACTGTTGACAATCTGTGTGCAATGAAAATAGAAGTTCTATGTTTCACTGCATCCCTCATGGCACCAAGAATAGTCTCTTCAGTAATTGAATCTAATGATGAAGTAGCTTCATCATACAGAATGACTGGGGGGTTCTTCAAAATGGCTCTTGCAATTGCTACTCTTTGCTTTTCTCCTCCTGAAAGCTTGAGTCCTCGTTCCCCTACTTGAGTGTCATATCCATGTGGCATCCGAAGAATTGCATCATGGAGTCCAGCTAATTTTGCCACTGCATATACTTCCTCGGGTGAAGCACTGATGTTTCCATATAAGAGGTTGTAGTAAATGGTATTATGGAAGAGGACAGCATCCTGAGGTACCACTCCCACTGCCCTCCGAAGGCTTTCCAGGCTCACATCTTGTATATTTTGACCAGCAAGGTAAATGTTACCCTTTTGAGGCTCATAGAAGCGAAACAATAGCCTCACTATTGTGCTTTTCCCTGACCCACTACCTCCTACAATAGCCACTTTCTTTCCTGCAGGGACTTCAAAAGATATTCCATTAAGGACTTTCTGCCCCTCAATGTATTCAAAATGCACATTATCAAAGGCCACCGTAGCTGTCTGTGGTGTGATCTGAAGGGGAGATGCCATCGCTTTGTCTTTAATTCGGGTGTCTACCTTGAGTAGAGTAAACAAGGTGTTCATATCTATAAGTGCTTGTCTAGTCTCTCTGTATACAGTTCCCAGAAAGTTAAGGGGTAATGAAAGCTGAAAAAGCAGTCCATTCACCATTACTAAATCTCCAACAGTAAGGGTACCTGCCACAATTCCCTGACTGGCGAGCACCATTATGGCTGTTAAGCCAACACTGAAAATAGCACTTTGACCAAAGTTCAGCATAGCCAGAGTAGAGGTACTTTTCAATGAAGCAGCTTCATATGTCTTCAAAAATCCATCATATCTTTGTGCTTCATAATTTTCATTATTAAAATACTTCACAGTTTCATAATTCAGCAGCGAGTCTATGGCAGCATTGCCTGCATCATTATCTGCTTTGTTCATTTCTATTCTAAATTTAGTTCTCCACTGTGTGATGGCAACTGTGAATGCTGTGTATGCACCAAGTGTCCCAAGGGTCACCAGTGCAAACTGGGCACCACATCTATAATACAAAACACCACTGACAAGAGTCACCTCAAACATGATGGGAAGAAGATTAAATACTAAAGCACTCAGGACAAAACTAATACCCCTTGTCCCTCTGTCAATAGCCTTTGATAAAGCTCCTGTCTGTCTGCTCAGGTGGAAAGCCAGATCCAGGTTGTGAAGATGGAGAAAGACATTTTTGGCGATTCTTCGGATTGAATTTTGGGCTACCTTGCCAAATACTGCATTTCGAACTTCATTAAAAAAGGCAGCTCCCGCTCTTGATACACCATAGCCAATCAGAACTGCTGTTGCCATGGTTGCAACTGTATTTGGTGCATCACTCAGGTTCAGCATGTTTCCCGACATCTGGTTGAGGCTGTCTACAGCATATTTAAACATGAAGGGAACCACAATATTCATGGCCTTTGCTCCACCTAAAAATCCCAAGGAAATGGCAACTCTAGCTCGTAGATCTGGTCTGTCTTTGGGCCATACATAAGAGAGCATTGCTTTTATGATTTTCCGAGTATCAACATCTTTTAACCCTTCTTTCGGGTCTGTGTGGAGTCCTCCTCCTGCATGACCATGCCAACATGTCCTCTTTTCTATCAGTGGCCATGCCTGGAGAGCCCTTGTAGCATCTAATAACTCTCTTGAATTGCCTTTTCCTAGTCTCTGCCATGTAGTATATCTTAATAACTCTGAGATCTGAGAGATTCCAGCAGTTCCCGAGCCGCGGAGCTGACGTGACCTCCACTGCGGACCTGGGCCCCGGAAAGAGACTAGAGGCCGAAACAGAATCTCCGCGTGCCGGCGCTTTTCGAAAGCAGCCGCTGCAGCTGCCCAGCGCCAGGAATGTCCATCTTAGTTTTTTGAATGTTGAGTTTTAAGCCAACTTTTTCACTCTCCTCTTTCACTTTGATCAAGAGGCTCTTTAGTTCTTCTTTGCTTTCTGCCATAAGGGTGGTGTCATCTGCATATCTGAGGTTATTGATATTTCTCCCAGCAGTCTTGATTCCAGCTTGTGCTTCATCTAGCCCAGCATTTCTCATGATGTACTCTGCATATAAGTTAAATAAGCAGGGTGACAATATACAGCCTTGATGGACTCTTTTCCCACTTTTGAACTGGTCTGTTGTTCCATGTCCAGTTCTAACTGTTGCTTCCTGACCTGCATACAGGTTTCTCAGGAGTCAGGTCAGGTGGTCTGGTATTCCCATCTCTTGAAGAATTGTCCACAGTTTGTTGTGGTCCACACAGTCAAAGGCTTTGGCATAGTCAATAAAGCAGAAATAGATGTTTTTCTGGAATTCTCTTGCTTTTTCGATGATCCAGCGGATGTTGGCAATTTGATCTCTGGCTCCTCTGCCTTTTCTAAATCCAGCTTGAATGTCTGGAAGTTCACGGTTCATGTACTGTTGAAGCCTGGCTTGGAGAATTTTGAGCATTACTTTACTAGCATGTGAGATGAGTGCAGTTGTGCAGTAGTTTGAGCATTCTTTGGCATTGTCTTTCTTTGGGATTGGAATGAAAACTCATCTCTTCCAGTCCTGTGGCCACTGCTGAGTTTCCCAAATTTGCTGGCATATAGAATGCAGCACTTTCACAGCATCATCTTTTAGGATTGAAATAGCTCAACTGGAATTCCATCACTTCCACTATCTTTGTTCATAATGATACTTCCTAAGGCCCACTTGACTTCACATTCCAGGATGTCTGGCTCTAGATTGGTGATCACGCCATTGTGATTATCTGGGTTGTGAAGATCTTTTTTGTACAGTTCTTCTGTGTATTCTTGCCACCTCTTCTTAATATCTTCTGCTTCTGTTAGGTCCATACCATTTCTGTCCTTTATTGAGCCCATCTTTGCATGAAGTGTTCCCTTGGTATCTCTAATTTTCCTGAAGAGCTCTCTAGACTTTCCCATTCTATTGTTTTCCTCTATTTCTTTGCATTGATATCTGAGGAATACTTTCTTATCTCTCCTTGCTATTCTTTGGAACTCTACATTTAAATGGGAATATCTTTCCTTTTCTCCTTTGCCTTTCACCTCTATTCTTTTCTCAGCTATTTGTAAGACCTCCTCAGACAACCATTTTGCCTTTTTGCATTTCTTTTCCTTGCAGATGGTCTTGATACCTGCCTCCTGTACAGTGTCTTGAACCTCTGTCCGTAGTTTTCCAGGTACTCTGGATATGGTTAACTGGTTCTGTTTTAGAGTCAGTTAAATTTTAAATCTTTCCTCCAACTTTATACTTTGAAAATTTTCAGTCTTACAGAAAAGTTGAATGATTAGTGAATGTCCATACATTGCTTTCCTAGATACACTGGTTATGAACATTTAGCTACATGTTGTGTGTTTCTGATAGATAGCGTATTGAAAAGCAGAGACATTACTTTGCCACCAAAGGTCCGTCTAGTCAAGGCTATGGTTTTTCCAGTGGTCATGTATGGATGTGAGAGTTGGACTGTGAAGAAAGCTGAACACTGAAAAATTGATGCTTTTGAACTGTGGTGTTGGAGAAGACTCTCGAGAGTCCCTTGGACTGCAAGGAGATCCAGTCAGTCCATTCTAAAGGAGATCAGTCCTGGGTGTTCATTGGAAGGACTGATGCTGAAGCTGAAACTCCAATAGTTTGCTCACCTGATGTGAAGAACTAACTCATTGGATAAAACCCTGATGCTGGGAGGGATTGGGGGCAGGAGGAGAAGGGGACGACAGAGGATGAGATGGCTGGATGGCATCACCGACTCGATGGGCATGAGTTTGAGTAAACTCTGGGAGTTGGTGATGGATAGGGAGGCCTGGTGTGCTGTAATTCATGGGGTCGCAAAGAGTCGGACACGACTGAGCTGCTGAACTGACTGTGTGTTTCTGAACCATGTCTGTGAAAGGTTGGAGGTACCCAGTCTCCCCGCTGAATGCTGCAGTGTGTTCATCCAAAGAATGCCACTTTTTTGTTTTTAATTGTTTGACTGCGCTGTGCTGCATGTGGGAATCTCAGTTTCCGGAACCAGGGGTTCAACCTGCACCCCCCTGCCTTGGAAGTGAAAAGTCTTAACCACTGAACCTCCAGGGAAATCCCACATTACCATTTTTATACCTAAAGAATCTGTCTGTTATTTTTAGATGCAACCAGTTGCCTCCAAAATATTCTTTAGAGCAATTTGAGATGTTTTATTTTGTTTTTGAGCACACACAGCATTGGTTATCATGTCTGTTTAGTTTCTTTTTTAACTACAGAATAGTTTCTTTGCGTTTTTTTCCCCCCTTTCATGATATTTACATTTTGAAAACTCCAAGCCATTTTCTTACAGGATTTTCCATTATGTGAATTTGTCTGATTATCTCATATTTATTCAGGTTCAACATTTTTAGTAAGACTATTGCACAGGTGATTTTGTGTATATTCTATTGTATCACATCAGTGAATGAGTGAGCACTCAGTCATGTCAGACTCTTTGTGACCCCATGGACTCTTCTGTCCATGGAATTTTCCAGGCAAGAATACTGGAGTGGGTTGCCATTTCCTCCTCCTGGGAATCTTCCCAACCCAGGAATCAAACTCATGTCTCCTGGGTCTCCTGCACTGTGGGCAGTTTCTTTACCGCTGAGCCATTAAATCACATCAAGGTGCACATAATGTCAGTCTGTCCTTTATCAGTAAAGCGGACTGTGGTCACTTGGTACGGTGGTGTCCTCCAGGTCTGTCTGCTATAAAGGTTTCTCCCTTTCTTCCTCCCCTCCTTTTCATTGTCTCGCCACTACAGTGAAATCGTGGAGTCCTAACCACTGGACCACCAGGGAATTTCCCCCTTTCCCTTTGTATTATAATTCATAAATACTCTGGGATAATACTTTGAGACTATCTGATTATTCTGTATCAGTAGAACTTTGCTCCAGTGGTTTTAACATGTGATGGTTCTTCCCTGCATCAATTATTACAGTGTTGATTTCAAAGTACTGAATGTTTTTGTGAAAGGGAAATTTCTATAGTATTTGGCATATTTGGGAAAGGAGATGCATGTATGCATCTGTTAGTATTTAAAGTTACTTTTGCTATTACGTGTGTGTGTGTGTGTGTGTGTTCTGTTGCTCAGTCATGTCCAACTCTTTGCGACCTCATGGACTGTAGCCCACCAGGCTCCTCTGTCCATCAGATTTCCCAGGCAGGAATACTGGAGTGGGTTGCCATTTCCTTCTATCAATCGTTGAACTCTTCATTATTTGTGTGGTAGTTGATTGCTTTCTTCCTGCTTGATAGCATCTTTAAAAGATGCTTACACTCATGCCATTTAACTACATTAGTACTGCTGAATACACGAATTCAGGTAATTTTAGTCTGCTCAGTTGGTAGATCTAGACAGTAGTTGGGTGTCACTTTTAACCAATGTGATAAAATAGGTAAAATCAACATATTTGCTGATCAGACATAAACGAATTGTTTAAAACTGTGCTGTTCAGTGTGTGGTTGGCGGACAGGTAGCATATCGGCATCATCTGGGAGTTTGCTGGAAATAACTAGTTCTGGGGACCCACCTCATCTGTATGAAACCAAAATCTTTGGGGCCCAAAAATCTATTTTAATAAGCTCTCTAATGTATAATAAAATTTGAGAAATAGTGATCAAGACTATATAGTGTATATTCATTACTTGCTAGGTGCACTGAGGAATCAACATGAATGGTGAGGTATTATATGCAGTATCTTTAACAGTCTTAAGAGGGCAAAGATAATGCAAAATATAAAACAGACTAGGAGCCCATATGTCAGAAGTTATACCGTGCTTGGCAGGCACTGAGTGAAATGTGAGTTCAGTTTGTATTATCCTTGAGTACCAAGACCTGCTAGGTACTGAAAATGAAGGATTCAGAAGTGAGAACCACCATTTCTGCTGCCTGGTGTAGTCTGGCAGAGGAGACAGACCAGTGCTGTGATTGTTCTATCTCCAGGGCACCTAGGAACACAGGAGAAAAACAGCTAATTCTTTGGGGACTGATTGATCCCAAATCTATCTTGTGCTGTTCAGTGGTCCTCCAGTGGGTTCTATAGAGAGTAGAAGTTAGCTGGATAGAAAAGTGAGAGCTGGACTTCCTGGTGGTCCAGTGGATAAGACTCAGTGCTTCCACTGCTGGGGGCATGAATTCAATTATGAGTCCGATCCCTGGTTGGGAACTAAGATCGCTCATGCTATCTGGAGTGGCCAAAAAAAAAGGCTGGGGAGAGCTAAAGAAGAGGACAAAGAAAAGTGCTAATGTTGTTTGGGCAACTACAGACACAAGTGATGAGTAGAGGATCTGGGTCAGGGAGGAACAGAGATGAGATTAGAGAAGTCAAGATTTTGAAGAGCTTTATATGTGTTATAAAGGAGTTTGGGTTTCATCCTGAAAACGAATATTTTAAGGAGGGATATAAGACCAGGTTTTTGGAAAGTAAGTAGCTATGTAACAGATTAGAGGAAAAACATAGTGGAGGCAGGAAGACAAGTCTGTTACATCAGTTCAGATCAGAAATGATGGGCCTACGCCAAGGAATGCAATGACTGAGGCTGGAGAGATGAGTACTGGTATAAGGGTATTTAGGAGCGTGAATAGACTGGTGATCAGCTGGATATGGAAGGTGAGGGAGGCAGTGTAAAGACCTTGATTTCTAGCTTGCATATCTGGAAACATTTACAACTTTGTGAACGTGGGAGGTAGAGTTAGTTTGCCAGTGTAGATGATAGTTTTAGATATGTTGCATTGATATCATAAAGGGGCTGTTGCTCTGTTATCAGCAACACTTGGAATTAATTCTACTACCAGCCCAGAAAAATTTTCTTTCCTAATATTTCAACATTTTTAAACTTTGTCACATGAGGTGTTTTTGGACAACATGCACATAGAACGCACAGTTCTTGTTTTTAGACTTACAGTGGTGGGAGGGGTGAGAAGATAGAGTTGCTTGCTTGCTGAAGTTGCCTGACTCCTCCTGCCTGCCCTTGTTTCCAGTCAGGCACTCAAGTCACGGGGGATGCAACTAGCAAATGCAGAGGTACCTTGGGGTCTTCGCTCTTAGTGTGTCTGCTAAGTAGCTTCAGTCATGTCGACTCTTTGTGACCCTGGGGACTGTAACCCACTAGGCTCCTATGTCTGTGGGATTCTCTAGGCAAGAATACTGGAGTGGGTTTCCATGCCCCCTCCAGAGGATATTCCCAGCCCAGGGGTCGAACCTGCATCTCCTGTACTGCAGAAGGTTTCTTTACCACTGAGCCTCCTGGTGGTGGTGGTTTAGTCGCTAAGTCGTGTCTGACTCTTGGGATCCCATGGACTGTAGACCGCCAGGCTCCTCTGCCCATGGGATTCTGTAGGTGAGAATACTGGAGTGGGTTGCCATTTCCTTCTCCAGAGCCACCTGGTAGGTAGTCTGTATTAAGGGTCTCAAGAGAATGTCATGGCTCCCAATATCCAGATCTCTTTTTATTTCTGATTTAAATTAACTAGAAAATTACTAGACTCTGAATCCTAATGTTTAAGCATTATAATCAGAAGCAACACTGGCTGGTTGTCCACACCACCATATATGTATTACAAGCAATAAGTTGTAACGAATCATATTTTTGTCCTTGTCTCAGTTACTGAAACTATTTTGATTTTAGTTTCTTTATCTATTGAGTGAGAGAATTAGTCTGAAGAATCTCTGAAATCCTTCCAGCTATAACATTCTTTAATCCTGTTGCAAAGGTGAGATTTGAGGGTTTTTGGTTTTGTTTTTTTTTAAATCTTAGCAGTTTTAGATAGAGGCAGTGTATTATAACAGAGCACTAAATCGAGAGCAGTAAAACCTAAGTTGTTCCTATGTCTGCAATTGCGTTACATGGTGACTGCTTTCCTTAACTCAAAAATGAGATCAGACCATTATCTACATACAAGAATTGTTTCCACGTTTATATGACTGCAATATGGACAGAATATATGTTTTCACATTGTTGTATATCTGTGTGATTTGTGGACCACTCATCTTTCAGTTAGTTCTGTACTTTACTATGGGACAAATTAATCTGCTAAGATGAATTATACCTCTGGCTTATCAATCTTGTTTCTTATGTATGGACACTACTAGCTTACAGTTAGCCCTTTGTTTTCCTCCTTCAGTATATGTAGTAATTCAGAGCATGTCTCTGATGCTGTAATCAGTCCTTTGGCTTTCTCCGTTGTTTTGTCCTTTTAATAAGCTAGAAGAAACCTCAAATCATTGAATATTTTTTTAATCTGTTATAAACCATCAAAATTTAGGCCATTTTAAGAAACCTCTAAAATGCCAGAAGAGTATTTGTCAGAAAAACCTTAGGTTTTCCGAAGAAATTAGGATTTTGCTCTTTTATTTAGAACACAGTACTAACAAAAAAAATTCTCATATTTACTTCATTTTGTTCAGTTACCATAGACTGCTACTAATAGCTGGTAATGTAGGTCCATTCATACCATTATTCACTGTCAAGGCAGCTGGGTAGGAAGGAATGTGAATGGCTCTGAGAAATAGTTTGCCACTTGGCAGAGAAACCTTGAGAAACCTTAGTGCATCTACTGTTCTCTAATACTACAAAGTCAGGAATTGCTTCCTTTTTTTCATACTCCATGGAAATTTTAGCTGTCCTTCAAGGACTCAAGTTCTTGAAGTCCTTTAATGCTTCACGAAACATTCTCAAATTATTCTGGAACTTATAATTTCCTTTTCTGAACTCTCATTGGATATATAGTTTATACCATAAGCTTAGCACTTACCCTCTGTTTTTTGGTACCTCCTTAGCTAAGGAACCAGTTTCTGTCACTTAGTATGGTACATATATAGTATCATGTGTGTTATCAATAGAAGCTATTCTTATTAACAGCTTATTATGAACTAGTATTGAAATTAGAAGCTTTATAAATATTATCTCTGATTTTAACAACTTCGCAACTAAGGTATTATCATTTCTATTTCCATCTAGAAGAAGAAATGGAAGAGGCAGAGTAGTTTACCAAAAAGTCAAGATTCATACATGTTCCAAACCATTTCATTCAGTCATTTAAATGATTGATGTTATAAAGATCATTTAATGTATTACATTATTATAGTGACTTCTGTGAGGGAAAAAATGGTTAAAATTTGATTTCCATTTTCTGGGACATTTTATCAAGACATGTATATAGTTAGGTGAATTTCCAAATATAAAAATGAACCAGATTCTCATTTTTCAAAAGCCATTTTCATTTGCAGCCAAGGGTTAATTTTGTTCTTGTTGCTTAGTCACTAAGTTGTCAGACTGTTTTGTGACCCCATGGACTGTAGCCCACCAAGCTCCCCTGTTCATGAGATTTCCCGGGAAAGAATACTGGAGTGGGTTGCCTTTCCTTCTCCAGGGGATCTTCCCAACCCAGGGTTCGAACCCACGTCTCCTGCACTGGCAGGTGGATTCTTTACCACTGAGCCACCAGGGAAGCCCATAGGGTTCTTTTAGTTTAAAGTAAATAAAAAGAATCATCTGACACTCCACTGTATTTGATGGATTTATTTTGTATTTAAGCATTGTACCAAATATTTGTGGTATATGTAGAGAAGCAGGAAGTAGAACAATGGAATAAATATTCTTATTTTTAAAATAAGATAATACCAGGGAATTCCCTGACAGTCGAGTGGTTAGAACTTCCAGGGCCTTGGTTCCATCCCTGGTCAAGGAACTAGGGCCCTACAAGCTGTGCAGTGCTGCCAAGAAACAAATAAGGTAATACTTGTTCAAATCTTTAAAGAAGAAAACTTTGTATATATAATCTGAGAATCTTTATCTGTTCTTCCTTAGGTGAAAATTATCTGAACTTTTAAAAAATCCTTTAATTCTAATAGAATTGTCTGCAGGCTAATTTTAACATATATGAATTGTGAATTAAAAATTTTGAAATCAAGTCATAGTATTATAGAGTATTATAGGGTCTCATATAAATTGATTTTATAATTAGTACTTCTTAAACAGGACCAAAGCCTGTTCCCCGACCCCCTCACTGGTCCATTTAATAATGTGTTTGCATATGCTTAGCTCTTAGAAGATTCAGCACATGAAGATCTTATCCTAAAAGTTGAAATGGCTGAGTTCAGAGGCCTAAAAGATGTTATGCCATTGCTGACTGGGATATGTTAAACTTTTTGCCTCTTAGTAATTATTTTTTTTTTACATTATGTCTGTTGTAGGTGTTAATGCAGACAAGGTTGGAATTGAAGCTGCTGAAATGCTGTTGGCAAATCTTAGACATGGTGGTGCTGTGGATGAGTATCTGCAAGACCAGGTAATGACACTTTAGGATAAAAACCTCCAAGCCTGTTAGATTTGAATATTGGACAGTTAGATTGAATATAAATTTAGTCATTGACTTTCAGACACTGATTGGCATGTTCTAATTCAGTCCATTTTTAAAGTATTATTCTGGAATTTATATACCACAAATTTCAGTTTTCATCTTACTCAACCTGGCTATAGCATTGGAAACACCGAGCACTCCTTCATTCTTGAAATACTTTCTTCACTTGATTTCTGAAACACTGTTATCTTTCTGTGTCCCTAGCCATAGGTTCTAGTCCCTTTGCTAGTTTATTATTATTGTTGTTTACCTCTTCTCAACTTCTGAATTTTGGAGAGCCCTTGTGCTTAAGCTCACACCTCTTTTGTTTATCTGTATTTAGTCTCTCAGTTATTTTTTCCAGTCTCGTGGCTCAAGTACCATCCCTATGCTGATAGCTTCTAAATTTATTTCATTAGCCCAGACCTTTCTCCTTAACTCCATATCCATTATACCTCTTTAACGCCTGTCAGCATCTCCACTTGTTTATGTCATACACCTCTCAAACTTAACACGTCTACTCACATTGAGAAATGCTAAATATTTCCAAATGCAGTCTTTTTATGGTCCACTATCTTGATAGGTTTTCCTTTCTACCAATTTTTCCCCTTAATCACAATCAGATGTCTCTGCTTAGAAAAGTATTCTTCAAGGTTTTTTGACCAGTTTTCTTAAGACAGTTTTCCTATTTCTAGTCTCTTCCTTACTATTCTACAGTCCAGTAATTCTGTATTAGTGTATTTGTTTACCTATTAAAGTGTTGTAATTTTAGAACTTTTAAGGAAACCTGTCAGTTTACATATACTAACTTACAGGGACAGGTGGTCTGATAAAATTTGTTAATTTTCAACTCTGTATTCTTAAACATTAAGTTTATAAACTTACTAAGCATTTTTGTGCTATTCCACAGACTTTCGGTTACATAGGTTTTCTATCATCTTAGGATTTTTATAAACCTAAAGAAATGGAAATTCTTTTTTAAACTAGGAATGAAGAGTTGTAGCGTGAAGTGGTAATGTGCATGTGTGCTAAGTCACTTCACTCATGCCCAGCTAAGTCACTAAGTCACTTCGCTCATGTGTGACCCTATGGACTGTAGCCCCCTCCAGCTCCTCTGTCTATGGGATTCTCCAGGCAAAGATACTGGAATGGGTTGCTGTGTCCTCCTCCAGGGGATCTCCTTGAAGCAGGAATCAAACCTATGTCTCTTATGTCTCCTGCATTATCAGGCAGGCTCTTTATCACTTAGAGCCGTGTATGACCCAGCAATCCCACTATTGGGCATATACTCTGAGAAAACCATATTTGAAAAAGAGACATATGCCCCAGTGTTCATGGCAGCACTATTTACAATACCTAGGACATGGAAGCAGCTTAGATGTTCATAGACAGATGAATGGATAAAGAAAGTGTGGTGTGTGTACATACACACACACACACACTGGAATATTACTCAGCCAGGAAAAGGAATGCATTTGAGTTGGTTCTAATGAGGAGGATGAACCTGGAGCCTGTTAGAGAGTGAAGTAAGTTAGAAAGAGAAAAACAAATATTGTATATTAATGCATATATATGAAATCTAGAAGGCTGGTACTGATGAACCTATGTGCAGGGCAGCAGTGGAGATGCAGACACAGAGAACGGATTTACAGACACGGTTGGGAAGGAGACGGTGGGACGAATTGGGAGAGTAGCATTGAAACATACTTTACCATATGTAAAATGAATCGCCAGCGGGAGTTTGCTATGTGACAACCTAGAGGGATGGGAAGTGGGAGGTGGGAGCGAGGTTTAAGAGAGAGGATGTGTGTAAACCTATGGCTGATTCATGTTGATGCATGGCAGAAACCAACACTATTGTAAAGCAGTTATCCTCCAATTAAAAAATAAACTATTTTTTGGCTATTTTGATATCTAGTATTATTTTTGTACAAAGAGCAGTAGACTTTAACTCCAAGTATAAGTAAATGTGTGAAGTTTCCTTCTTTGTGTGTTTTTTTTTAATAGCTGATCATTTTTATGGCGTTAGCCAGTGGAATTTCCAGAATAAAAACAGGACCAGTTACACTCCACACCCAAACAGCTATACATTTTGCTGAGCAACTAGCAAAGGTGAGTATTCCATCAGAAATCTTTATTATGATTGATTGTGATTGTGGTTGATCTTTATTATGGCCAACTTGGAGTCAAATTTTAATAAACAGAAAACTTCAATGGTAACTGTAATTGCCGTCATTCAGTGACTGCTTCCTGTGGCAGATAGTGAACTCACTCAGCAGTGAAGCTGACTCATCTTACTCTGCATGACCGTTGCGGGTGGCTATTTATTATTAGTCTCATTTTATTTATGAGTCATGTGAGGCAGAGGGATTAAATTAATTGCTGAGGATCAGATAGTTTCTCAGAGGCAGGACTGAGCTTTGAGCAAACCCGGGAGAGCATCCTTCAGAGCTCCTATGTGGTAGGTACTGCCTTACAGTAAGTGAAGGCATTTTAATGGGAACTATAAGATCAAATCACAAGGGATTTGTAGTTGGCTAAACTTAAATTATTATATAAAAATTTCATATATTTTATTTCCTTGTGACTTTATTTTCATAGAATAGAATATTTGCTGAAATTCTAACATTTTACCATTCCTTTCAACTTCGGAAGAGTAGATGTATATATATGTTAATATATTTTCAAGTTTGGCCATACAGTGTGGTTTGCAGAATCTTAGTTCCCTGATCAGGCATCTAGCCTGGGCTTTAGCAGTGAAAGGGCTAAATCCTAACCACTGGACTGCCAGGGAATTCCCTAGATGTATAATTTTTAGTGAGTGAAAAAGAATTTAACATGAATAATCTCATATTCATACCTTGTTTAACAGGATTCTTAAATGACATGTGTATTTCATCTGAAACTAACTTCTTTATAGAAAGTTTAGAAAATAGAGGAAAAATCCTGTCCCTAACTCCCCTTTGCCAGTAAGACCACTCTTGACATTTAGGTATTTTCCTCCTCTTAAAATTATTTCTCTTCTCTATTCTTTTTTTAACAGCTAACACATACAGCATCATTTCATTCCTTTTTCAGTGATGTGTGGCATATTTCTATTTTGCTACAGTCTTTATAATATAATTTTATAAATATAAAATTTATAACTCAGAATTTTATGAAGGAATGTGTTGACCTTAAGCATTTTAAAAGGTTACAAAAATAATGTACAGTAGTAATAAGAAATGAAACATAACAGAGGTGTACCAAGCACAAACCCACCGTTACCCTACTCCTCACATTTTATTTGTATGATTCTTAATGTGTACCTTTTTTGTTATTAGACAGGATAGGTAGATTTTGATCAAATTGTGGGAAAAGGCTCCATAGGAGGCAAAAGCAAAGTATATTTGACTCAAAAGATAGTTAACTGTATTTTTTATTATCCTACTTATGCTTTATTTTGTAACTACTATTAGTCTGTCTCCCCGTGTAGACTGTGATCTTCTTGATAGCAGAGGCAAGGGTACATTCATTTTTTCTACAGTACTTTGCACATAGTAGACACGCATATGTTATTTGAACTGACTGCACAGTGGAAGGTGCTATGAACTGGATTTTTGTGCTCTGGTTTCTCAGTCAGCATTGTTGTGTTTTAATTCAGGGACCAGGGGCAAGCTGCTTCATCATTCTGTCTCAGTGCAGGTAATTGATCAGGAAGGCCAGAGACTGTGTGCCTTACAGCTCCTTCCAACTCTGAATTTTTGTAACTTTATATGTAGGCTAGAATTATTTCCATAATTGTTACCTTTTTTTCATATTTATATAGTGCTTGTAATTTGAGAAAAATGTATATACATATAACTAGTCTCTCTAGCTCATAATTCAGATTCATTGTTTATTCATACGACAACAGATTTCAGAGTCCACGCACGGCCATCTAATCCTAAAACTGGAATAATTTTTAAATATTGCAGTTCAACAGGACCTTGGAGAAGTGGTTTTCAAATTGTATTTCAGAGAATCCGAAGGTTTTAGGCATACTTCAGATTCCTCTGTCACAGATTCAGCCAGCCTCCTCAGTTATTTTTATTTTAATTCAATTTTCTTAGAATGAATATATTTGCTTTAAAAAAAAATCATGTTTCCACAATATAGTGATAAAGATCAGATGTTTTGAAGCTAAACTTGAATCAGTTAACAAGTAAAAAGTACAGTGTCAGACCCAATAATGATGAGGGAAGATGCTGTCACCTCTCTCCACCTGTCTCCTCTGAACTAGATATTTTAAATACTGTATTTAGGGAATTAAATTGGCAAGAAAATTTGAGAGAAATTAAAGGGTAATTTGATATTTGACAAGATAAAAGAAGTTTAAATGCTTCAGTGCCATGTTTTAGAAAAAATTTAGAAAGTAGGTATTGAGATTTAAAAATTGATATTTACTTAAAGCTGCACTTCTGAGGAGTTCTGATTCAGTGGGTAAGAAATGGGATCCAGGTTTCATATATTCTGGCAAAACTCCACAGATCCATGTACCTCTGAATAAGGACAATGCTTCTGGAATAAAGTATTTTATATGTAGGCTATTGAACTGCTCATGAGTCATTTGATCTTTCAATCTGTAGCTTCTTCAATAAAATGAGTTTGGTATTAACTGCCTACCTATTTAAGCAGGAGTTATGGGCTGTCCCCTGTGTCCCTCTTCATATTACTTATATACTAAATGCTCTTCTGGTTTCAGGCTAAATTTACTGTGAAGAAATCAGAAGATGAAGAAGATGCCTCTAAAGACACTTATATTATTGAATGCCGAGGAATCGGGATGACAAATCCAAATCTATAGGGTGTTTGCCTTTTAAATGATACTTCAGTGATATTATTGCACTAATCATTTCATAAATATTATAGAACAATAGAATAAGACGTAATTTATTAAAGGACCTAACTTTAATTGAAGTACAGAATGTTCCAGATTGGCTGAGAATGCTTCATCCAATTAATCTCACTTTGACTATCTTCTGAGATAGATAGGGACAGTGAATAAGAGCTGGTGGATATGTAAAATAGTCAATTTCGGTATTAAAGTATTGCAATAAAATATTCTTTTCACCTAAAGTGTGTTTTTCTTTTTGATATAATGTAATAAGTTAGGGGTGTAGGTTTGATCTGCAATTTGTATATAATTCTAATCACTGTTGGGGTCTCATAAAATTTAGTGAGACAATTTTATACACATGTACTTGCTGTGTCAACAGTAACATTTCATAAGCGTTGTCTCATTATATGTATCTTCTTTCCAGTGGGTGTTAGGTAGATATTGGCTTTGAATCTGTTGAATATGTTGTGAAAGCTAAACAATGAGAATTGCAAAATTCTACCCCATATCAATTCCAGGTATGTTTTTTTGTTCGGCTTACAGTATTAAAAATAATTGAGTGCCTTTAGAACAGAATGCTTTTCATTACTCTCTGTTATCTTAAACCTAACCTGTTCCACATTTAGATTACTTCCTGGTCCCTGTAGGCAATTGAGGTTGTGACTCAAATGAAACTAGTTTTATGTAATAGTTAAATATGCTGTACTGTAATATAGTGATGAATTCATTCAGACTTAGTTCTGTCTTGACATTTATCCACTAATAATTAAAAGTCCAAAATATAGATCCAGAGGTTTATATTATAAAATAGTCAGAAAGTGGAGAATTAGTCTGTATAAAAAAACATAATTTAAAAATTTACTCCGTGTACGCACTTGTAATTCTTGTCAGTGATTTCTGTGGCTTTAGACAGTTGGATTCAATTTGTTTTAAAGATGCCAATGATAGTATTGCTTGCTGTTTGTACTTAAGGAAGTGAATTTTATAAGTTCATTTTTATAACAGGACATAAATATCTCTTTATCTTTTAAAATTGTTTGTTTCTGGATGTGCTGGGTCTTCGTTGCCATGTGGGCTTTTCTCGTTGCAGCAGGGGGTGGCTGCCCTCTGGTTGCAGTGTTCATGCTTCTCATTGCAGTGGCTTCTCTCGTTGCGGAGCGCAGACTCCAGGGTGCGCGCGGGCTTCCGTAGTTGCAGCACGTGGGCTCACTAGTTGCGACTCCTGGGCTCTAGAGCGCAGGCGCAGTAGTTGTGCACCGGATATTCCTGGATCAGGAATCGAACCTGTGTCTCCTGCTTTGGCAGGCAGTTTCTTTACCACTGAGCCACCGGGGAAGCCCTGTTTCGCTATTTTAGAGTAAAACTATGATGATAGTACAGTTGTTGGAGGGATTGTGATGAATTTGGGGTCTTAAGACTGATGATGATACTTCTGACGAGCTGGGCAGCAGTGTTACAGAGGTAGGTTGGAATGCAAAGACTGGGAATTTTGGAGCGAGAGATTTAATGTCAACTTTGTACATGATGAATTTATGATTAATCTTAGCTTTAACTGTTAAGTCAAAACTTGGGTACAATAAAGCTGGGACTACTGCAAAGAAATTTTTATTAGAAGAAGCAGGTATTTATTTCCCCCCTCAAAAAATATGTTTCTGTTTCTACCCCTATATCTGAAACTGTATTTCAGTATGCTTCTCATTTTTTTAAACAACCACCTAATACAAGGACTAATGTTGATTGTACCCTATATGTGCAATGGTCTTTAAAAATATTCCTTGACTAATGGCTTTCAAACAGGGGTATTGTTACCACATGACTTTCACAAAGCCTTCCCACGAATTTCAAGTTTACAGATGTCATTAGTTTTTAAAGGATGTTTCCAAATTTCTCTGATTATGTATTTCTTTCTAAAATAGAGTTCCCTGTGGTCAAAGTAGTACTTGGCAATTTCTCCTTTTTAGCTTCTCTCACAGTCTCCCATTTTTCCTCTTTACAAAAAATAAGGTAATTTTTTTACCCAACTTAATTTTACTATAGTGCATTCCCCTGGAATAAAAGAAAATTTCAAAGGCACTAAATAAAGGGACAATTTGAAACAGTCTCTGAGAAGTCTACTCAAACTAAGAGATAAACCAATACCTTGTTTTATATATTTGTGTGATTCCAAGTAAGGAGATGAAAGCTCCAATGTTTACTTTCCAAAGATAAACATGACATCTTTAAATAAAATGTACTTTTCTGATTATCAGGAGAAATATTTTCAGTATCTTTGCCAAAAGGCTACTAGAAAATTTAAATTTTATTTTCTTTAAACTTTGGGAGATTACTGGTTAGTAAGAATTATAAGTTATGTCTCTGCTCTCTATTCATCCCTACTATCTGAAGTGTGTTGTAGCTTCTATAATCTATATTATTAATAATTTATAAATACTACACATGATTATTAATATGTTTTTTAAGCCCCACACTTGATAATATTTTTGTTATTGATTTCCATTGAGCTCCATCTCGTCCCAATAATTAACATTGTCTGTGCATAGATATATGATCTTATTTTTTTTAAAGGAACATCAATCTCATTAATAGCTATTTCCATAAATTTTACCTTTATATTTAGTAGTATGTCAAAACGTATTTTTATACTCCATTGTATAATAATGCTAATTGTAATTAATCAAGCCAGAAGAAATTTTTAAAAATTTGAATTGTGTACACTGAAAATTTTAAAGTGGTACAAATTAACATACATTTTTATTATAGAGAAATGTGACTGTGAATTTTTAAGTGTAAAATTGTGGGTGAGGTGGAATGTATTTTTTAAATGGAGATGGCGGATATTAAACAGCTCTGATTTTTAGAGTCTAGTGGGTAAATTTGGAGTGATGCAATAGTTTTATTTTAAAATGACAATATTTATAACATTGATTAAGTTCTTTGCTAGAACTGTTGAAACTTAGGTTGAAAACTCTTGACTCCCACATCTGTTTAAACAGTATTTTTGGCATGTCTGTGAGAGGGTTTCTAGAAGAGATGAACGTTTGAATTGATGAACTGAGCAAAGCAGATCGCCCTCCCGAACGTAGCTGTGCTTCATATGATCCGCTGGGGGCCTGAAGGGAACAGGAAGATAGGGGAAGGCTGAGTTTGCCCTTTACCTGATTGCTGGAGCTGGGACATGGCTGTTTCCCTGCCCTTTGTGCTCGTGATTCTTAGGCCTTCAGACACAGACAGGAACCTGCACCACTGGCTCTCTGGCTCTCAGGCCTTTGAACAACACTTCTGGCCTTCCTGGGTCCCCAGTTTGCAGGTGTGGGGCCTCTCAGGCTCCATGATCACATGAGCCAATATCCGGTAAGTCTCTCTCTCTATGTGTATGTCTTTCTGTTTATCTTTCTTGTATTGGTTCTGTTTCTTTGGAGACCCCCTAATACTAATACTGATTTGCCAGCCACTCCAGTACTCTTGCCTGGAGAATCCCATGAATGGAGGAGCCTGGTGGGCTCTAGTCCTTAGGGTCGCACAGAGCTGGACACAACTGAAGCGACTTAGCAGCATAGCTTTGAAGGAGAGGCTCTCTGGGACTGGTGATCATTTCTCAAGGAGGGGTACATTTCAGCTGGTTTTCAGACCTCAGAAGCATGATGGTTGGTACTCAGACTTTCAAAGGAGAGGGAGGTAACCTGACAGGTGCTTAGGTGGTTCAGGCGGCATGGTCCAGCAGCTGAGGAAGCGCAGTGGATCTAATGTTCTCACTGCCCAAGGGAGCGCGGCAGGATCTGTGGCCGGGCCAGCTGAAAAAAGCCCAAGTCACAGCTGACTGTGGCTGCTGGAGCAAGCCTGAGAGGAACTGGAAGCAGGAGGAGTCCTTCCTCTTTCCAACCTCCACCTTAGGCTTCCGTTTTGCAGAATCTAACCAGAAACTGGTTGGCGAGACATTGGGAAATTTTAGTACATACATCCAAACATCATGAGCAGAGTCTTGAATGGAGTGCTTGGAGCTGAGAGACAGTGAATAGCTAGCAGAATCTATTTTTTTGGTCATTTAGTATCTATGTGTTTCTGTCTTACAACAATGATGTCCTTTGGTTTTGCTTAACAAGATGCCGCTGTCCTTTTACAAAGCTCTTTCCATCCTCCTTCAAAGAAACCTAAAGGGCTTCCCTAGTGGCTCAGTGACAGAGAATCTGCCTGCCAATGCAGGAGACATTGGGTTTGATCCCTCTTTGGGGAAGATGCCACATGCCATGGAGCAACTAAGGCTATGTCTGTGAGCTAAGTTGCTTCAGTCATGTCCAACTCTTTGTGACTCTATGGGCTGTAACCCGCCAGGCTCCTCTAACCATGGGATCCTCCAGGCAAGAATACTGGAGTGGGTTGCCATGCCTTCCTGCAGGGGATCTTCCCAAGCCAGGGATCAAACCTGTGTCTCCTGCGTTGCAGATGGGTTCTTTACCACTAGTGCCACCTGGGAAGCCCAACTAAGCCCATGCCGCACAACTGTTGAGTCTGTGCCCTGCACAACCGGGGAGCCGCAGCTACTGACGCTCCCGTGCTCTAGAGCCTGTGCTACGCATCAGGAGAAGCCATTTGACTGAAGAAGAAAAAAAAGCTAAGGCCTAGTTTATAGATGGTTTTCACAATGTGTTGCCATCAACTGGCGGCAGATGGCTGCAGCATTATAACCCCATTCAGAGGTGGCCCTGCAAGACAGTTGTGATGGAAAATCCTCTCTCTGGGTAGAACTTTGAGCAATATGTTTGTGTCTGGGTTGAGAGAGGGTCAAAAGTGCAGATACACTAATTCATCGACAGTGACTGGCAGTTTGTTTACACGGTGGGGACCCAGAAAAAAGTTTTGGCAGATTGCTGACAAAGAGGATGGGGAAAGAGTTACATAGATGAAACTTTCAGAATGAATACAGAGTGTGAAAAAAGTTTATGTCCCACATTACTCAGCAAATGGCATCCATGTAGCAGAAACTTTAAATAAAAAGGTGGATAAAATAACCCACTCTGAATGTCAGCCTCTTTCTGCAGTTACCTTAGTGCTCACCAGCCACAGTGGTGGGAGCAAAGGATATGGGTGGGCCCAGCAACGTGGGCTTAACCCCATCAAGGCTGGTCTGGCTGAGTGCATAACCTGCCAACAGTAGACTGATGCTGGGCCCTTTACACAGTGCTTTCCTCTGAGAAAGATCAGAAGATAGGTTGATGACAGTTTCATGACAGGTTGGTCATAATGCAGGGGGCAGCAGTTTGTCCTCCCTGGAAAGGAGTCAGTCAGGATATAGCTTTATCATCCCTGGCCACAATGGTTCTGAAACTGGTGTTTCCCGGGGCTCTGAAGAGATTCAGTATCACAGTTCTCTATGTCTCAGTGCAGAAAAGAATTCAGCAAGAGGTAAAATGATAGATAAGAAGTGATTTATTAGAACAGGACTTTTGTGAGGTTTACAAAGCGGGTGGGTGAGAAATGCCACTCCCTGAGAACTTACCTGGCTACAGTTTTATAATCAAAGAAAAGGTGGGGAGGGAGAGAACTTTTCTCTCTCTTGGGCAGATATCTTGCTTCCATCATCAGTTCCTCCTCCAGGTTGAGCAGGGGAGTTTTCTTGTCTCTACATGGTCAAGCTAGGTCCACAAATTACTGTTTTTATGTGTGCAGAAAGCATGTTCTAGGGATCATTAACTACTCAGCTCACTGGGCGGGATGTAGGTTTCAGGCCACTATTGTTTTATTGTTTTAGGGCGTGTCCTGTGCTTCTGTTGTATGATTTTGTTGCTAAGCAAGGGTGCCTGATTTTGTGGTTAAGCAAACCTGCTTTCTTAAGTAGTCATTAACTTAAAGGGGTCTCCCATATTTTTTCTACTTAGAGGCCCCTAGTGGGATTAACTATTTAATCACCTACTTTGTCCCTTTACTCTGACCCTATCAGTTCTGCTGATGTGACTATCCTTGTACTAAAGGAGGTTTGACACAATATTGTTTTTGACTAAGGAGTTCATTTTTAAGTCATCCTCAAAGTTACAAAAAGGCTGCTTTCTTGAAGAAAAAGAAGATAATATATCAAAATATTAAAAGTAGCTGTCTAGTGGGAATTGCTGATTCTTTTCATTTTTCAGTATTTTCCAGATTATTGTGTATCTGCAATAATCCATAAAATAGATTCTGAAGGCAGTTGAAGATAGTTTTTTAATTGCACTCTTATAAAAGTTCAGCTTTGTAACTAAGGAAGGATTTTCCCGGAGGCAACTCTATTCTCATCACGATTTCAGTTCTATTATTTCCAGGCAAACTGTTACAGCCTCGGTTCAGTTCAGTTCCTTCGCTCAGTCATGTCTGACTCTTTGTGACCCCATGAATCGCAGCATGCCAGGCCTCCCTGTCCATCACCAACTCCCAGAGTTTACTCAACCTCATGCCCATTGAGTCGGTGATGCCATCCACCATCTCATCCTCTGTTGTCCCCTTCTCCTCCTGCCCCCAATCCCTCCCAGCATCAGGGTCTTTTCCAATGAGTCAGCTCTTCGCATGAGGTGGGCAAAGTATTGGAGTTTCAGCTTCAGCATCAGTCCTTCCAATGAACACCCAGGACTGATCTCCTTTAGGATGGACTGGTTGGATCTCCTTGTACTCCAAGGAGTAAGCATCTTTTAATTTCATGGCTGCAGTCACCATCTGCAGTGATTTTGGAGCCCCCCAAAATAAAGTCTGACACTGCTTCCACTGTGTCCCCATCTATTTCCCATGAAGTGATGGGACCAGATGCCATGATTTTAGTTTTCTGAATGTTGAGCTTTAAGCCAACTTTTTCACTCCTCTTTCAGTTTCATCAAGAGGCTTTTTAGTTCCTCTTCACTTTCTGCCATAAAGGTGGTGTCATCTGCCTATCTGAGGTTATTGATATTTCTCCCGGCAATCTTGATTACAGCTTGTGCTTCTTCCAGCCCAGCGTTTCTCATGATGTACTCTGCATATAAGTTAAATAAGCAGGGTGACAATATACAGCTTTGACGTACTCCTTTTCCTATTTGGAACCAGTCTGTTGTTCCATGTCCAGTTCTAACTGTTGCTTCCTGACCTGCATATAGGTTTCTCAAGAGGCAGGTCAGGTGGTCTGGAATCCCATAACTTTCAGTATTTTCCACAGTTTATTGTGATCCACACAGTCAACGGCTTTGGCATAGTCAATAAGGCAGAAATAGAAGTTTTTCTGGATCTCTCTTGCTTTTTCGATGATCCAGCGGATGTTGGCAATTTGATCTCTGGTTCCTCTGCCTTTTCTAAAACCAGCTTGAACATCTGGAAGTTCACAGCTCACGTATTGCTGAAGCCTGGCTTGGAGAATTTTGAGCATTACTTAAAAATTACTTTTAGCGTTACAGTCTCAGTCAGTGACATTTCTGTATTATCTCAGTGACTCTCAAATTTCAATGTACATACGCCTGCAGGGAGGCTTATAAAGATGACAACTCCCAATCCACCCCTCCATCCTAGAAATACTGACTGGGTAATTCTGGGTGGGACACAATTTTATTTTATTGGAATCTGTATATTTTAAAAAGGAGCTCAAGGGCATGACCCTTATTGAGGTGGTCCACATAACATCCTTAAAGGAACACTGCTCCAGGAAGCTCCAGGGCTGAGGAATAGCTAGGAAGAATTAAATGTAAAACTCTGGGGGAATAAACAGGTGCAAGTTGTTACTCTGTTTACAGTAAGATTAGATTCCAGAAACACAAGTAGACAACCCCAAATCCTTTTTGCCTTTGCTTAGTATTGATGCAGGTTGTGGCACGTTACCGATCTAGGTATGCAGTACAGTTCTCTATCTGCATGAGAAAGGCTGCGCAGCATAACGGGTACTGCTGTCCCACCGCTATCTCACAACCATATCACGGCTGTCTCCAAAGCCAGTGGAGACATCTGAATTTGAGTATGCGCTTCATCATTTGTTAGTTTTTGATTTTGGGTGAATTAACTAAGTCCTTAGAGCCTTGGATTTTTCACAGGAATACTATTTTTGAGCTTTTACAGGGTATGACTTCTATTGCAATATTTAATCATTCTAGACTTGGATTCTTTTATAAAAATAAAGAGCACTAGAGTCTGATGGTCTTTCCAGTTTTAAAATTCTTTGTATATTTTACTAGCATCCAATTTTTATTATAAACTAAGTGGAAAGATTCAGATACAGAGAACAAAAAGTGACAATATAGAGAGAAAAGCCATTAAAATATTTCTGCTTTCTTGGGCAGAATTTTATTTCTAAATAATTAGTATATTCTTAAATAAAATAAGAATAAGGCAGTGATTTCTTCCGGTGAAATGAGCCTACATGGTGAAGCTATTCTCCTGAATTATAGGCCGTCTTTGGACCTACCACCTAAGTGCTGCCTTTTCAGACAAATCTGGTGGATGCCCTCAGTGGACTCTCTGTCATGAAAGCGCGTCCAGTGAAGAGAACTTGGAGTTCTGTCATGCTGAGCCTGACGTTACCACCTCCAAAGTGGAGCGTGTGGAGAGTGGATGACGCTGGATTCCTCAGGAGCCTTTGAGCTAAAATAGGGCATGGCATCTCATTTCGTTCCTGATGTGTCTCAGGTTTCTCCCCACTCTCTGTCACCACCAGACAATACAAAGGGGAAAGATTTTCCAACCAAAGACCAGGAGCCCAGAGTCCTGCCTTTCCCCGTTTTCTCTCACTTTCCTGGCACCCACTTGTCCACTCCAGTGCATCGTCTAGGTTCGTGTAGACAGCTGACCCCTGCTGCGTAGTGGGGATTCTGAGGCAGGAGCACTCTTTAGTTGAGATTTTTCAAGTGCACTTCATAACATTCAGTTGGTTTACATAGCTATTAGATCACCTAGACATGCATCCTTGCCAAACAACTAAACAGATCTTGGCATCCCACCTATCTCTTAGGTCTCTGTGGGGAGTTCACCACTGGGAGTATAATTACTCTGATGGCTCTCCTTTTTCCATAATCGGAGTCTTTCTGTTTCCTGGAGGACTTTCCCTCACTTTGGGGGGCGGGGGTGGCAGGTGGCATCACTGAATCAGGGAGAAACACAGTAAACCAGGTTCAAGAAAGCCGATGAAAAGGCCAGAAGGCAAGTGTTAGCCTTTCAATCATGTCCGACTCTTTGCGACCCCACGGTCTGTAGCCCACCACGTTTTTCTGTCCATGGAATTCTCCAGGCGAGAATACTGGAGTGGGTACCCATTCCTTCTCCAGGAGATCTTCCTGACCCAGGGATCAAACCTGGGTTTCCTGCATGGCAGGCGAATTCTTTACCATCTGAGCCACCAGGCTCAAGAAAACCAGTGAAAAGGCCAGAGTGAAGCGCCATTTTAGAAAAGTCCCCAGTGGGAAAAATTTCGTGAGAGTCCAGGGTCATGGAGAAGTTATAGGTCAAACCAGGGGAGCACTCAGGGAACCAGAAGCAGAAATAGAGAACCACAAGCAAAACTTTAAAACTGAGCTCAAGTCCCTGCAGAAAGGAAGCACCATATAGTGTTCTCTTTTGCTGTCTTGCTGAATTCTTGTCATATGAGGGATGCAAGCCACTTACTTTTCCAGAGAGGCTAGTTCAATGCAGGGCTGAAAAACTCAACCTTGCCCCCTGTGAAAGAACTTGGTTGCATTCTGTATGTGATTTAGATCTATACTCTGGCTTTTGCTAAAAGCTGCGCTGACTTTCCTTTGTCAGTTTGGCTGGTGTAGCTTCTCCTTTCCTGCCCTGGAGATGCATCTCTTTCTGTCACTCCTGTGTTATCCATAAACATCCTAGATAATCTCTTTTTCCCTGTCTCTTCTTTTGTTTGTTTGTTTCCTATCAGTGATACTCTTTGGATTCTTCTTCTTTAGTTTCTCTTCTTATTTTCCTCCTTCGCAGTTGATCTGCTGTCACATTCACTTTTATACTCTGTGCTTTTTTCTAGCAGGTATTTTGGTTATTCTTATAGAGTTTCCCCACCTTTCTCTTACGGGTATTTTTTTAGCTCATTGTAACTTCAGTCCCTGGTTCTCCTCATTGTCAATCATCTTACATGAGGTAGAGATTATCTTGGAAGAATTTTCTTGGCTCAAATACATCTTTAGTCTTTTCAGTGTGGCTACCAACTTGATAGAAGCTTTATTGTCTTGCATTGAATCAATGCATATCAAACTGCATGTTCTACACAAGAATTTAAAATAAAGAAAAAGAATTTTTTTGTTTTCTCACTTCAGTGATTATTTAAAAATTAAGGTAAGCATATTCATGACCATCTGGGTACCCATTTTATAACTAAATACTGCTATGAAATTTCGGTATCCACAGTTGCACATATAACTGCATAGAAACCAAAGAGAGCAGGAGTGGACTTAATAAAGTGGAGGGTGAATGAGATGAATATTTTTCAGTGGTTGAAATACAGAGAACTGATGGGAGAAGTGAGTCACCACAGCCAAACTAAAGCAAACTTATGCTGGAGCAATTAATAACATGTCTTATTTAAACCAAATCACATCATTAATCACCTTAATGTTACTGATTCCCTTTTGGATTTGATTATAATTAATTTATAAAATTTAAAAACTTTTTAGTTGTGTAAGAATTTTATGTATGAGGGACTTAAAACTTTTAACTTTGAGGATATTTATGTAATATAATAAAAAGAAATTTATCTGGTTTCCACTTGCATCCAACATGGAGTAAATTTACCATTCTGCCTGAGATGACTTAAAAAGTGAAAAAAATATATATGAGATGATAAATTTCAAGATATTAAACATCAGACAATGAAGGATAGTGTTCTTTGAGAGATAAAAAACAGTGAGCCCTGTGATTGCCCCAGATGACTGCCAAGAGAAAGTTTTCAGGCCGTGGCAGAGGAGGGAAGGCCCTGGTATAGCCTGGTGAGCCCTCTGATTTGAGGATACCAACTGAGAGCTTGAAGTAGTCTGGATGGCTACAGTTTTCAGGACAGAGTACTGGAGAAGAGACAGAGTGAGCATCATGGAACAGTCCAGAGACCTGCAGAGGGTTCCCTTCCAATATGCAGAGAGCTGCTGAAGAGTGCATGTACATGAGGAAACTACCTGAGATTTGAAAGAATCACCCAAGAAAATGACACTTGGTGTTCACATGGGGCTATGAAAAGTACCTGTCCACTGCCCATTCTCATTCCCTGCACCTCCTACCAAATTAGAAATCCTCATAATTCATAGGACATTGTATAGAGAACTCAGAACAGCTGTGGCTCAGAAGTGAGGAATCATTAGCCCTAGAATAAATACTGAATTGGGCCCACCTAACAATATTGAGGGCTTCCGTGGTGGCTCAGACAGTAAAGAATCCACCTGCAGTGCGGGAGACCTGGGTTCGATCCCTGGGTTGGGCAGATCCCCTGGAGGAGGGCACGGCAATCCACTCTAGTATTCTTGCCTGGAGAATTCCATGGACAGAGGAGCCTGGCGGATTGCAGTCCCTGGGGTCGCAAAGAGTCGGACATGACTGAACAACTAAGCACACGTACACAGAACAATCTTGAAAGACAGATATGAAAGAGCCAACTGTCTCCTACTAACTTAACTATGGCCTAGACCAATCTCCAGGCTAGTTACAAAATATATATAAGTATCCAGCTTCTAACAAGGGAAAAAACAATGTTTGCCATCCAATCAGAAATCACCAGGCAATCAGTGTTGCAGGAAAATATGAACTTTAAGTCTAGGAAAAAATACATCAGTAGAAACGCAGTCAGAACTGATAAATGAAATTATGCATAACAACATTAAAATATGACTATATTCCATATGTTCAAAAAGCTAGGGAAAAGATTGAATGCTAATTAGAGACATAGACAGCATCTTAAGCTTCCCTTGTGGCTCAGCTGGTAAAGAATCCGCCTGCAATGTGGTAGACCTGGGTTAAATCCCTGGGTTGGGAAGATCCCCTGGAGAAGGGTATGGCTACCCACTCCAGTATTCTGGCCTGAAGAATTCCATGGACTCTATAGTCCATGGGGTTGCAAAGAGTCCAACAGGACTGAGCAGCTTTCACTTTCACTTTCAAAATATCTTAAAACACAGTGGAACTTTGAGAGATGAAAACAAAGGTATCTGACATGTCACAGAGATATACGTTCAGTGTAATTCCCTTATGAAAACTTCAAAACCATGCAACACTATTCATTTACTTTATTGGGGTACAATAAATCCCAAGATAATGGGAGAATTCAGTATTCAGAAAAGTAATTACTCTGGGGCAGAGGGAGGGAAAGACAAACAGGCAACAAAAGGCACAAAGCAGGTTTCCAAAGTGCTGTTCATATTCTATGACTCAAGCTGGTGGTAGGCATGTGGTATGTTGTTCTAAAAAGCACACACATATCATCTATGCCATTTTGTATGTATAATATATTTATAGTGTACATATCTGTAGTATACATATTTCATAATATATTTAATAACAACAATAATGACAGTAAAGATTACTCTGGTGGCCATGTGGATGAAGGGAGATTAATAGAGTCAGGGAGAAAATTAAAGCCATTTTTGCAGTAGTGATAAAATGGGAAAGGACAACAAAGCTCACAAGTCTTTTGAAATAGAATTTAGGAATGTGAATTGAATGCAGTAGTTTAAAGGGAAAAAAATGAGTTTTTCTCAGTTTCCTGGAACTGAAAAAGCTTCTGCGACTCTTAAGTTTGTATGAATTAATAGAAAATTTCTGGAAGGCTAGCTATAAACGGACAATATTGTTTCTTTCATTGGGCAACTAAAAAGCTCTAGGCCCAGGAGGGAGGGTGTCTTTTTTGAATTCTGAACCATGTTTGTATATTAACTACCCAAAACATGGAAAGCAAAATTAAAGAGCAGAGATTTTTGTTTAGCTCAGAATTGACCATTCTAATTTAATGAGGGAAAATGTTGGGAGAAGCAAGATAATTATGGAAATGACTTCCCCTGTGTTTAGTTTTCTGCCGCTGAATTAGGCTAAGTAGCAAGTCTTGTATTTATCATAGGCTGGGATGGGAGTCAGAGCTGACTGTCTTCTGGTCAGGGCTGTCTTCATGAGCTGAAGCGTGGGTCCCAGGGTTGCCCCTTCAGGAGGGCAATGGGTGGGGCAGTCACTATGACTGATGTGTTTACCAACAGCACAAAGAAACTATAAAGTGTTTCCAGGTGGGTCCTTGTGACTGCAGCGGCACCATTTAAAAATGAGGAAGTGAGGTTGATCCTGTCTTACCTACCCTTTCTATGTTTTTTCCCTGATGGACCTGCTCCTGTATATAATCCTGTGCACATATTAGCTAGTCTTCAGTAAACTGCTAACTTACTGATAATGCCTTAAGGTATTTAACCCTCCAAGAGGGTTCTGCATTTCTGCATTTTTATCAGAAATCCTAAAAAAAAAAAAAAAAAAGACCAAACCCTCAATGCTAGAAACAGATGTTGTATGCTGTCTAACATTCTTGCCTTTCATTTATATTTGACTAATTACTAAAGCTAACCTTGTCTCTCATTTCACAGTGTCATCTACATAATATAAAATTTTGATCATTGCTTAGTTTTTATTCATGTTTTGCCTCATTTCACAAAATATTTTTGGAGACGTGTAATAAACACATACCATAAAGTGGTGAGCTATGAATAAATTAAAAATCAGGCTCAGAGAAATAAAAACTTGAATAGAAAGTTGTCCCCAGGTATAAAAGCAGATGAACCACTAGAAGTGAGTTTCTTTCAAGTATGGTCTAGGATTCCTAGCGAAAGTGATAAAGGAGACATGATATGTTACTAGTTATTCCCTCTCCCCCTCCCCCTCTCATCTCCTCCCCTAAACCCACTATTTTCTGTAAAAGAAGTATATAGCTTTTCCTACATATGACCCTAGAAGAAATTTCTCACCCAGATTATAAGCTTTTATTATCACATCCAAATCTGCATACCTTTGAAAATAAAGGACACAGAACCAAAGAAAAAATAAATTTTAGCTGAATTAAAATGGAGCACTGGGCAAGGAAGTGACAGTAGATATATCTTACATGACTTGAGAGAACTGTGTCTTTGTTTACTAGTTTATATCTCAGTAAT
This sequence comes from Cervus canadensis, assembly GCF_019320065.1. NCBI lineage: Eukaryota > Metazoa > Chordata > Mammalia > Artiodactyla > Cervidae > Cervus > Cervus canadensis. The sequence goes on along the minus strand of NC_057387.1, from coordinate 41,197,669 downwards.
AAATAACCAGGGATTTAAGAATCCTCATTGTGTACTTCAGAAATACCATGCAATCACCTGATACAGTTGCATCACTTTGGGGGTTCATATGAAAATAATTGAAGTGATTTCACTTGAAAATTCTGTTTGCTGAACTTTGTGATACATGTTGTTATTCTATAGCATATTTAAGTTGTTCTTTACAGAATTAAACACCTTTATTTAATGGGCCATTGGGGAAATAATAATAGTTTCTAAGGAAAAGTTTTTTTCAGCATGTTTATTATTGACCTGAAGAGAGAATATATGGATTAAAACTGTACTGGACATGAAGCTGGCAGGGGGAACTGGAACCATGGATGACAGAATCTGGGTCTCATTTCATTTTGAGACCCTAAGTGACCCCTGATGAAAACAGCATCTTCATGAAAGTGAAAGAGGAGAGTGAAAAAGTTGGCTTAAAACTCAGCGTTCATAAAACTAAGATCACGGCATCTAGGCCCATCACTTCATGGCAAATAGATGGGGAAACAATAGAAACATTGACAGACTTTATTTTCTTGGGCTCCAAAGTCACTGCAGATGGTGACTGCAGCCATGAAATTAAAAGACCCTTGCTCCTTGGAAGAAAAACTATGACCAACCTAGACAGCAAATTAAAAAGCAGAGACATTTCTTTACCAGCAAAGGTCCATACAGTCAAAGCTATGGTTTTTTCAGTAGTCATGTATGGATGTGAGAGTTGGACTATAAAGAAAGCTGAGTGCTGAAGAATTGATGCTTTTGAACTGTGGTGTTGGAGAAGGCTCTTGAGAGTTCCTTGGACTGCAAAGAAATGAAAGCAGCCAATCCTAAAGGAAATCAGTCCTGAATATTCATTGGAAGGACTGATGCTGAAGCTGAAGCTCTGATACTTTGGCCACCTGATGCAAAGAACTGACTCATTTGAATAAACCCTAATGCTGGCAAAGATTGAAGGTAGGAGGAGAAAGCGATGACAGAGGATGAGATGGTTGGATGGCATCACTGACTCAATGGACATGAGTTTGAGCAAGCTCTGGAAGTTGGTGAAGGACAAGGAAGGCTGGCATGCTGTAGTCCATGGTGTCGCAAAGAGTTGGAGACGACTGACCAACTGAACTGAGCTGAACTGAAGTGACCCTGTCACAGTTGTCTGAAACATGTTCACATCCAGCCAAGCACATTTCCACGTGTCCATGGGATTTCTCAGATAATTCTTCTGAGCTTCTGTTCCTTGCTCTGCTCTGTAACTACACTGGTTCAACCCTCTCATCTCAGGACTTGCTGCAGGTCTTTTGCTCACTGACCTACTTGGACCCTCTTCTCCAGCTCAACCCTTGGTGCTATTTTATGGAGATGGGCTGGTGTTCAGTTTGACTCCATGCCCTGAAGCTCTGTGGCAAGGGTGTTCCTGCCCTCTCCTGCTCCTGCTTACCCGGCTTGGCTTGGCTGATCATGTTTCCTCATGGCATGTGAGTGTTTCAGGGTGTGCTCAGGGTTTATCTCCTTTGTTTTTTGACTGGAGTCAAGTAAGGGTGAGGAAACCTGAGTGCTGCTCTGAGTTGTTTAGCAAAACAAAAAAGCGCAAGGGTGTATTCATAATTCATTCACCATTCATTGATTGTCCATTGTGTGCTGGGTACTGAGACCACTGAGGCAAAAATAATAGACACTGTGTGGAGACACGTGTGTCTTCACAGAATTGAATTAAGAGCAAAGGAGGAAGTCATTTTAAGGCAGCCTTTTATGTATGTGACTCACTTATCATTGAGTTACCTAGTAGACATAGTTGATGGGACATTTAGGCAAGAGTGATAAGACAAAGATGGAGCGTCAGTGTCCTGAATAGCAGCTATTAATTGCTCTAGCACAGTAGTGGTCAAACTGAGGCAATTTTGCTTCCCTCTCCTGCCCCAGAGACATACAGCAATGTCTAGAGACATTATTGGATGTTACAACTGAGACAGTGCTGCATAGTGGTTAGATGTCAAGAATGCTGCCAAACATCCTACAGTGCTTAGGACAGTCCCCCATAACAAAGAATTATCGAGTCTAAAATGCCAACAGTTCTGAACTTTAGAATCCTTGGCTAGTGTATGTGTCAACTGTATGTTTCTGAGAAAGCAACTATCAAAAAAGCTTCCTTTAGCCTGATGTTTATTACTGCTAGTTGCAGCTGACATTCAGTGAGGGCTTACTATATGCCAGGTATTTATTGTAAACAGTTTAAATGGATTATTTCATTTAATCATAAAAAACTCTATGCTGGATAGAGACAGTGCCGGGGCAAGTGAAAGCCAGATGGGCACTTGGCAACTCTCTGCCTCTCGGAGGAAAGATAATTAAAAATGGTCAAAGGAGATCCTAAGAGGCAAAATGTCATCATATGCGTTCTTTGTGCAAACTTGCCAGGAGGAGCACAAGAAGAAGCACCCGGATGTTTCAGCCAACTTCTCAGAGTTTTCTAAGAAGTGCTCAGAAAGGTGGAAGACCATGTCTGCTACAGAGACAGGAAAATTTGAAGACATGGCAAAGGCGGACCAGGCCTGTTATGAAAGAGAAGTGAAGACTTACATCCCTCCTAAAGGGGAAACAAAAAAGTTCAAGGATCCCAGTGCACCCAAGAGGCCTCCTTCAGCCTTTTTCTTGTTTTGTTCTGAGTATTGTCCAAAAATCAAACAGGACCATCCTGGCCTGTCCATTGGTGATGTTGCAAAGAAACTGGGAGAGATGTGGAATAACACTGCTGCAGATGACAAGCAGCCCTATGAGAAGAAGGCTGCTAAGCTGAAGGAAAAGTACGAAAAGGATACAGCTGCATACCGAGCTAAAGGGAAGCCTAATGCAGCAAAAAGGGAGTCATCAAGGCTGAAAAAAGCAAGAAAAAGAAGGAAGAGGAGAAAGATGAGGAAGATGAAGAGGAGTAAGAAGATGAAGAGGATGAGGAGGAAGAAGAAGATGATG